>NC_056743.1:100418504-100648504 GCF_019279795.1 Protopterus annectens | reverse complement strand
GGTGAGCATCATACACACACTATCCCATCCCATAACAATCTCACTAAACTGACTTATCCTGAGACTGTCAAAAAGTCACTACTGAAGCTTCCTAAGAATAAAAAGATTAAGCCTTAGCAGATATCCACAGCATATCAGCAACATGCTCATACATAATAAAGAACATAACAGCTGGTAGACAGCAGGCGAGAAGTCTATACTTCAAATTCTATGAGTGAAAACAGTTATGACTTATTAGTGGCAACACTTTGAGGCTCACTCAGTCTACGCTCTCAACACTAGACATAGACAGGGTTATAGTTGGTTATCTTGCTGATGCCAGGATCTGTGACATTACATGGGCTGTATAGTCCCTCTCACTAGTCAGATGCAATTATGACTTAGTGGTGGTCCACGTGGGTGTGAATGACTTCAGATGCATAACCCCGTGAAACATGCGGAAAGACATGTTGGATCTCACTGTACATGTGCCCAGTGCAAGCAAGACACTGGTCATAAATGAAGTCCTTCCTTCACCCAGACTGATATCAGTATGCAAGGACACAATGGTTAACTTCAAAAATTGGTCTAGCTGGTGTCATTCTCTGAGGATCCAGTATGGTCCAGCATAAGTCAGTATGGGACAAGATGACTGACCGTCCAACTTCCTTTATCAAGGATAGCTTCCCCCACTCATTCTATGGCATCTGCATACTGGCTAAAACACTGCTGCCCCCATAGTGGCTTTTTAGGTGGAGTCTGGCTAGAGGACACTCAAACATAATATATGCCAGTATAGCCATTTCCAGTCCTAAATCAGACCACATCAAGGTGTTTTTTCTCAATGCCAAAGGTCTTAATAAAGTGCCTGATCTTGTGACTCGCCTACATTTTAAACACATGCTAGGGCTTAGTTTCAGTGTAAAAGTAACACTCTGTCCATAACTGGGTTCAGGTCTGATGGAAACTGTGGTGAAGTTCCCATATTTTAAAGACAAGAACACCTCTAGACAGATTCCCACAGACCCACACACTGAGCTTTTTAAACTACAACTTACCTTGACGAAAACAAGTTGTCAACTTATATCCTGCTAAGGGCAGCCTCCATTTCCTCCTAATGACCATGTAAGATGTCTAAATGTACTTGAGGAGCTACCTCTTACCAAAAACACCTTTATAATTGGAGATATCAACTATTCCTCAAAAAAAACTAGAACCATTCTCTCTCTCTCTCTCTAAAGTCAAGTATGCTCAGAGATTCTTAAGCTTAACAAATAAAAATTCACTGGAGCAGATAGTTTCCAAACCAACTAGAAGACATAGTACTGTCCTATCTACCACAGCCACTCTATGTACCAACCCTCTAGTTTATACATCCATGGTCATGTCTGATCATAGCTTTGTGACATTTTATTTTGAAACATTTCTAAAAGCCAATACCCAAAGTATGGAGCCAGCCTGGGGGAATGCTCAGTAAAATGAGAGTATTTTGCAACAACGATTTACGATTAAAGAATGTATACAACTCTGAAGAGATAGTTTTAAGTTTGTCATGGAATGTGTGTGTGTGTGTGTGTGTGGGGGGGTGGGGGGTGGGGGGGTAGTAATCATCCAGTTAGGAGTACAAGGATTCAGCTACAAATCGAGAGAGAAGGAGTACCTATAGCATGCCTACAGGATGATAAGCTAAAAGTAAGAAGATTTTAAATTTGGGTCTAAAATTTACAGAACCTTATTTGTGAACCATAAACCAGGAGGAGGTAAAAAAGGAAGATGGCTTTTGTTTCACAAATCTCCAGATATTATGACATGAGAGATTAAGAAGAGTGGAAATGTTAGGTGATTAAGTTGGGAGGGTAAAATTAATAATGAGAAGTGAATGATAGGAACTGTCTATGCCACTAATGAGGATAAAAAAGTTCCTAGAGTTTCCAGAGCACTGGCTGAATTTATATTGTGGTTCAGTATACTTCTAGGGGATTTTAATGTAATGCTGCAAGAGAAAAAAGACAGACTATATGGAAAGCCTGACTATCCCAGACAGAGCCAGACAGTGATTAGCAATGGATGGAAGAAGGTGAATGGATTGATATACAGAGTGTCATCCCAACTCTGTGACTCCAGTCTTTTCCAGAGATTTGATTTGGCATTGCAAGGAAGTAGAATAGACATGATATTTGTCCTGCTAAGATTTAAAGATAATATTCACAGTCCAATGACAAATAAAATAGTACTATTAGATCATGCCTCAATTACAGCTATATAACTTTGGACACCTAATCTTAAGTTTAGTTGGTGAAGTGGGCTAATTTAGGAGGAGGACAAAGTTAAATTGAAGACCATTGCTGATGTATTTGTGAGGAATATTGGACAAGACACAGTCCGAGAATGGACTTGGTGGTGGAGAGGTTCCAAGGCAGCTATAAGAGGGGACATCATGGAGCTTGGAGGGTTTTAGAAGATGAACAAAACAAAGGGTTCTAGAATTAAAATATATAGGGGCTTAAGCATATTAGAAAGAAATATTCTTGAGCAAGGAAATTCAGATCACTTTAGTGATTTAGAAGTTAAGTGGCCTTTGGAAATTAAAATTTTAGAGACATCAAAGGCAGAATCAGAGTTGTTGAGAAAGGAGCACTTTAAATGGTTGAACAGGAAAGGTAACCCTAAGTGCTTTGTGTGCTTTTTTCCATCAAGGCTGCCCAAGGGTGAGGTTATCCCAGGTCATTGCTCAGAATGGAAAAATGGGGATGTGGGTCCAAGGGAAGCATTCACAGGCTTATAGAAAAACTTGTATAGGTTCTCATTCAGTAAGTACATACTATGCTAACAATCCTTAGGGCCCTTGTAAGCCTAGCCATGCATCCTAAATGTGATCCACAAATTTGATTTATATTTGATTTACTGGGGTGATTTACTGACTACTTCTCTCCATCAGAGACATAAAAGCCAGACCAGGGATGAATTTCCAAATATCCATCCATTTCCAAGCTGCACTTAAAAAGGATAGGGAGGAGCTCTAGCTTCCACACGGATGGGAGTCTGTTCCAGAGAATGGGAATTCTCTGAGAAACATATGTGTCTACAAGGTGTCCTGCTTATGTTGCAAGCAAAATTTAGCTCTTTTAATTTAGTAGTTCTGATGCTGCTTGTTTTGTGGATGTGCAAAAGATTTATCAAAACAGGGTCCAGGGATAACTTACATGCCAGGCAAGGATTACTTCTCAGAAGTCTGTATGATACTGTGTAATGAGACATGGTTTTCAGAAGATCAGTGTAGGACATTAATTTTACTCCCTGTATTCTTTTTCTAAGGTACCTCTGTGCACTTTCCAGTTGCTGCGTGTCTGGTCAGGTACATACCGAAGTGGGCTTTATACTCTCTGATGGGTCTGATGGGTCTGATGAGGGCTGAGTGCTGTGATATGATGACCTCTCTGAACCTTGATGCCATGCCCTTGCTTAAACGTTGAGCAACATATAAGGATTTTCTTACTACCTTGGACATATGTTCATCTAATGCTAGATTATTATCTACATGTAACTTATTTGAAGCAGTCACCAAAGCCGTAGACAAGGGTAAGGTGGTTCACACAGCCTATCTAGATCTTGTCAAGGCTTTTGACACCATCCCCCACTCTGGAATTATAGATAAACTCACTAAACTAGGTATACATCCCTATGTCACAAGATGGGTTGCCAACTGGCTCACTGACAGAACCCACACTGTGAAAGTAGCAGACTCCAAATCCGACTTCAGACCAGTGACAAGTGGAGTACCACAGGGTTCAGTCCTGGGTCCTCTCCTGTTTGGTATCTACGTCTCTGAACTACAGGCTAACACAGAAGATCTTTGGCTAACGAAGTTCGCAGATGACTGCAAACTAGGAGCCATAATTGAAACTCCTAATGATGTGGACATCCTACAAAAGGGCCTCACTAAGACAGATGCCTGGTGTCAAAGCCATGGCCTCAAGCTCAATGCCAAAAAGTGCATTGTCATCCCCTTTGGTAAAAACTCTGTACCCATGAACTACAACATAGGCGGTAGTATACTTAACACCGAAAGTGTGATAAGAGACCTTGGGACACAGGTGGACAGTAGTCTCTCCTTTGATAATCACATTGCCACAGTGGTCAGGGAATCCTTCTACACGGTACACCTCATCACAATAGGTTTCTCATCCAGAAAAAAAGAGGTAATTGTTCCCCTCTACTCATCACTCATTAGACCCATTATAGAGTACAATGCCCCTTTTGGTATGTACCTCACAAGACATCTGCAACAACTGGAAAGGCTGCAGAAATACCTCACAAAGAGGATTACCGGCCTCAAACAGATGCCCTATGCAGACCGTCTCAAAAAACTCCAGCTTTACTCCGTCGCATATCGCCTACTCAGAGGTGATCTCTGCCTAACATACAAAGCTATGTCAAACCCAGAGCTGTTGGACATGCTCCACTTAAAGAAATCCCAATCCCTCCAAGCTACACGCTCTAGGGACCTAAACCTTGTCACCACAATAAAAAGAACATGCCGGAGGGATAGATTCCTGTCCCAGAGACTTCCCATACTCTGGAATAAACTACCTATCTATATTAAACAAAGCTCCTCATTAGCACTCTGCAAGAAAAATCTTGATGATTGGATGGGAAATAGGAAATTCACCCTGGGGATCACCTCTGTGGCTCTGTTCGACAGTGGCACAGGAAAATAATTTTCTTGGGTGACAAAAGCCAGGGTACATTTTTGGCTGGGCTTGTATAGGCCCCAGGGCTGATAGCCTAGTAGCAACCTATGAACATGAGTTCCCAGTTCCTTGACTAGTGAATTAACTTTTAAGGGTGTTTTATTGATGACATAGTTACCTGGGGTGGCTGACTTCCCAAAGGATACTATAATGAATTTCTTGGTATTGAGTTTTAAGCCATGGATTTGGCACCAAGCATTTATCTGTGTTATACCTTCCTGAAGGGTATTCTCATTTCATAGGGATACAGTGACTGCTCCCACTTTGCAAAAGTATGCAAACTTGGTTAGCCAGGGGCTTTGACATCCAAGAAGTAGATGCCAAACAAGAGTGGGCCTAGCCCAAAGCCCTTGGAGATGCCACTGATGACCAGCTTCTTTGTGGAGGTTGCCTTACTGATTCTTACCCCCTGGATCCTGTCAGTGACCCAGGTAGCTATCCCGTGTGCTATAAAACAGTTTATTCCTAGCTCTGTAAGTTTTTTGACAATGCTTGAGTGGGATATCATATCAAATGCATTAGATAGATCTAGGTAGGCAGTATTCACAGTTTTCCCATCACCTATTAACTTAGTGGCCTGTTAAAAGAAGTCTACCAGAGTCATTAAGTATGACCTTCTTTTGACAAAGCCAAACTGGGATGCATCCACTGTCTGGAGGTCTCCTATATCCTTGTTGATAATTTCTATGATAATTCTTTCCATGGCATTGCAAATAAGACTAGTCAGACTAATGGGTCTGTAGTTTCCAGGATGAGTTCTCTTGTATATTTCCTCACTCAGATAGACCAGGTGAATACCTCCTGCTACAACAAGAATAAACCTTGTCCTCTTGATGTAAAAACACATTAGAAGAGACCCACAAGTGCAATGCTACCACAAACCACTTAAACAACTAGCTGGAAATCCCCTGCTGACAATAATTTCAAGACAGTAACAGCGAGAACAGCAGTTTTGTTTTACAAAAAAATAGTGAAATGTACCCATAAAAACAAGAAACAAAAGCAGTGATCACTCAAAATAACTGGAGTGTGATTTAGCAACCAAAGGTACTAAACTTTGCCAGGATGGGACTGGATACAAACAAAACACTTCCGGACAGCAGGCTAGGACTACAAACTTTGCTGAAAATGAGCATCAGAAAGTATGTAGTAAAGAAGTCGAGAACAATACTGGTTTGCTGGGGTGGACAACACTCAATATCATGGACTCATAGAAAACAATGAGTGGGAAGAGTACGTAAATAATTTATACAACAGGCAATAGCAATGAAAGAAGGGAGGCAGGGACTCTGGAAATCAGAAAATCATGAGGGGTGGAAGACAGAGAAACAGCTTTGTATAACATGAATGGCAGAAGGGTGGGAGGGATGGGAAATTTTGAATGACCAAGCAGGCCAGCTACAGACTGTAGCAGTCAGTCAATATTAAAGTTCCTTCAGAAGTTCTAATGTTAGGGGGCGTGGCCAAGGATGAACACAGGATAGCAGCAGATTTCTTCGGCTCCACCAATTTCATTACATTGACAGGAATTAATTACTTAAAAAAATTAATTTTTGAAGTAATTTTCTTTCTAAATATGTTTGTTTTATATAGTTCTTGAACTATATCTAAAAAAGAAAGGAAATCTTAATAATATTCCTGTCAGAAATTACTTTGGAAATTTTCCTGTCAGTTTATCAGTCTGAAATGAGTTCCAGTAAGACAAATTCTCAAGACTCCAGCATCAAGAAAGAACTTCAGTCTCTGATAATTATAGTCCAGCAACTTACTGCTAAAATGGATAAAATGGATACTAAAATAGACACTTTCATAGAAAAAACTACAAAACAAATAGACTTGTTACATATGGACCTGCAACAACAGAAGATCCAGATGACAGGCATAGAAGAAGCTGTGAATGACATGGAAAATAGAATACAAGAAGAGGAAATCAACATTGAGTTTCTGCTGAAACAAAATACACATTTACAAACAAAGCTGGATGACCTGGAAAATAGATCTAGGCGCAATAACATTAGGATTTTTGGACTGCCAGAAAATATTGAAGGTAACAATATTACTTATTTTTAACAACATGGCTCCCTAAAACTTTAGATTTACCAGAAGCATTCTCTTTGGTATCGAAAGAGCACATAGATCTATAGCTAATACTAACTCTAACAAAAACTATCCTAGATCAGTTATAGTTAGATTTCTATCATCTTTTGATAAAGAGATGGTTCTTAAATCTGCTTGGGCTAAAGCTCCTGTTAAGATTAATGAAACAACTGTGCGTTTTGACAATGACTATTCTTCCATGGTATTAGCTAAAAGAAAAGTTTTTCTGCCACTAATAAGGGAGCTTAAAAAAGCACAGTTTAAAACATACCTTCTGTTTCCTGCCAAACTTAAAATCTTCCTTCCTGATGGTCCTAAAATGTTCGATGACTTAGACTCTGCTTTACTGTTTATCAAAAAAAATAAGATTTTGGAAAAAATAGAAGAAATGGAATGGGCTAGTCCTTTGTTAAAGAGACTGGCAACTGAAACTTCGTGGAAGACTTCAGAGAAGAAGAAGAGACTAAAAAACAAATGATTTGTACTATGTTTTTTTTCTCTCTCATCATTTTATTTTATTATTAATCTTTTAAATATAGTTCCTGCATTTCCAAGAAGCAACAAATATTTTGAAAAAGATTTAATCAAAGTTAATCTCTGTGTGCAAAGAAATGTTTTGTTTCATAACTAGTCAAAATATCTGGAGATTTAATGGCAAGCTGTGATTTAACTTGTTTCTCTTTCTGAAGAGGAAAAATAAGGTCAGTAATTTGACACATTTTTTTTCCTTTAAAAGTTTATATGTTCTTCAAATGCTATTCCTAATTATACTTTCTTGATTACACTGCTTATGCTTGTTTGTAAATAATCTGTCATGCTTTAACTAATAATAATTAGAACTAAATAATAGTAAATAATATGTTTTATTTTTAACTCTATTAATATAAACAGTAAGTAACATTCTATTGTATATACCTCTTATAGCTTTCTCTTACATTTTTTTTTATTTCTGCCTTACACCCTTTTACTTTCTACTCTCTTTTCTTTTCTTTATTAATATATAGAAATGCCTTTGATCATATAGACACAGTAAATAAGATTGACATAGGAGTTGAGTTGGGACAAAAATGTTGAGTTTTGTTACTTATTAATAATTTTGGGCTTGATTTCACTTGCATAGAGTCTGTAATAACCTGTAGAATGCATTGTGAAGGTTTTGTCATGTTTAGATGCATTTACACTGCTAAATGAATGTTTGTCACTAGTTTTTAATAAGTTTCCCGCCAAAATGTTAAGAGAAACAATCTGGGATGTGAGCTGTCTCATGCACAGTGTCCATGAGCTACTTCAAAAGCTTCAACTCTCAGAATTCTCACAGAGAAGCTGAAAGCAGCTAGTCTCACCTTTGACCTAGATATCACACTGACACATCACAGATACAGGAATGACACTACCTAATTATACTTTCTTGATTACACTGCTTATGCTTGTTTGTAAATAATCTGTCATGCTTTAACTAATAATAATTAGAACTAAATAATAGTAAATAATATGTTTTATTTTTAACTCTATTAATATAAACAGTAAGTAATATTCTATTGTATATACTTCTTATAGCTTTCTCTTACATTTTTTTTTATTTCTGCCTTACACCCTTTTACTTTCTACTCTCTTTTTCTTTTCTTTATTAATATATAGAAATACTTTTGATCATATAGACACAGTAAATAATAAGATTCGCATAGGAATTGAGTTGGGACACAAATGTTGAGTTTTGTTACTTATTAATAATTTTGGGCTTGATTTCACTTACATAGAGTCTGTAATAACCTGTAGAATGCATTGTGAAGGTTTTGTCATGTTTAGATGCATTTACACTGCTAAATGAATGTTTGTCACTAGTTTTTAATAAGTTTCCCACCAAAATGTTAAGAGAGACAATCTGGGATGTGGGCTGTCTCATGCACAGTGTCCATGAGCTACTTCAAAAGCTTCAACTCTCAGAATTCTCACAGAGAAGCTGAAAGCAGCTGGTCTCACCTTTGACCTAGATATCACACTGACACATCACAGATACAGGAATAGCAGATTAATAATATGTGTTAAAACCTATGTCCCAAACATATACATTACTATAACTCATTTAATTCATCTGATTGACAAGCATAAATAATTTTATAACTCTATACTGGAAGAAATTGCCATGTGATATATTTTAAAGCAGTAGTATAGCATGTTTGTAAAATCTGGTTACTAAAATGTGTTTGCTGTGCATTATTTTGTATAAAGCAGACAGATTTATTGAAGGGACAGCAATGTAAGATGGTGCTCAGTAAAGATACAACTCAGTGAGATCAGATATATATATATATGTATGTATGTGTGTGTGTTTGTGTGTGTGTATGCATGTGTGTATATATATATATATATATATATATGTATATGTGTGTGTATGTATGTGTGTATATATATATATATATATATATATATATATATATATGTATATGTGTGTGTATGTAGATATGTATATAAATGTTTCTGAGAATCTGCTTAACTATGAAGTATGATTTATAACAATTTCTATGAATACAATATTTTATTCTATTGGCAATAATGAGTTTGAGTAAATGCTCATATACAAGCAATTCAAGGTTTTTTTTTGGAAGCTGTTAACTGTATTTACATGACAGAAAATAGATGCATCCTAATATATGTAATGTCTGAATCATATTAGCCAAAGTTTTTGATTTAAATGAATGTTAGAACTTATTTTTCTCTCCTCTTGATTTCTAACATCAAGATTATTTGAATGCTATTTGAATACAAGTGTTTTATATTACATGGATGTATATAGTAATATGAACAGTTTAAAAAAAAAAAAAAAAGTTTATTTTAGTTTATATGATGCTGTTTTACCTAATGTGTAGTCTTGTCTTGCTAGATAATTGAATTGAAAACTGTTAACTTCAGTTAAATATAACTAGTATTAAATTGATAAGGTGGTAGCTGACGTACTGCTGCTTAGGGTAGGGGATTAACTTGAGTGGTAAATACTACTCTAAGTTGGAGTTTACAACTCCAGGCTGGATGCAAGGTTTAATCCTTACATTATTTTCACTTGTTCATTGTATTTGTATATAGTTTTGACATCCACAATATATTTTGTACATTCATTGTCACTACAAACAAAATTGAATCCTATACGAAATCCCATAAGAGATTCAATAAATACAGCTATATTTAAAGGTACACCTAAAGGAGGAGATGTAACATTACTTATCTTGTTATTTGTTATTTTGATCATAAGATTCTTAAGTTTTAAAATGCCAAATGACATCTTTAAAAGGAATTTCTTTAAACATTAATGGATTGAATAATCCATGTAAAAGGGCAAGCCTAATAAGATACATTAATTTACATAAGGCCAACTTAGTCTTCCTACAAGAAACCCATCTCTTGAAAAAGATATTGATAAACTAGCCACAAACAAATATACAGTATTGGTTAGTTCAGAGCACACTCAGAAAAAAAGAGGAGTGGCTATTTTATGGAATAAAAGTATGCCCATTCCTAAAACCATTAAGTCTTATCAGGATGACAAAGGAATGTTTTGTATGGTTACAATACAAATTAATGGGAAGACTTATACTTTAATTAATGTATATTGGATACCTGGAATTGGTATTAATACAGTGAAACATCATCTTGATAAGATCATATCATTCTCTATAGGAGATATTATTTTAGCTGGTGACTTTAATTGTATACTACATGAAAGTGATACTACCACTATAGGAAAGAGAAGAATTACATCTAATGCAAAACATTTAAAGGGTTTTGCTAATTCTTATCATTTGAATGATATTAATAATCAGATAGATTCAAAATCATTACCATACACCTTTTTTTCTAACAGATACAAAACTTATTCAAAAATAGATAGGGTCTTTATTTCTAACCAGATGGTAACAGATTTAATTAACTCCAAAATCATTTCATGTCCTATATCTGATCATAATTCAATTGTTTTTGAATTCATGATAAAAAATACTCATAATGTTCAGATCAAAAGGATACCAGCATACTTAACTCAACTAAAAGACTATAAAGAATATATACTTTCAGAAGTAAAACATTTTTTAGACAATAATAACACTCCTGAAGTATCCATTGTTTATGTTTGGGATGCCTTAAAATCATATCTATATGGACAAAGTATCAGATGGTATAATAATAAAAGGAAATCTTGGGATAAGGAATTGTTAGATATTCAAAGTAAATTAGACTCTTATAAACATAATAATAAAGAAAATATTATGGACAAGAAAGTTATTGAAGAAATAAACAAACTAAATGAGAAATACAAAGAAATTTTAACTCATAAAGTTAAAATAACTTTAGAGAAATACAAGTTTTGTCTTATTCAATAAGCCCCAAATACTTACATAGACTTAAAAATAAAACAAAAAGGTTGAATAAACAAAACCATATCAAAGAAATATTTTCTCTAAGGAAAAAGAAGAATGTTTCTAGTATACCAGAAATACTAGATGAATTTAGAAATCACTTTCACAAAATTAACCATAATAATATTAACATGGAACCTAAAGATAAAATAAAGGAGTTTATAACCACAAATATGAATAAAAAGCTTAATAAACAACAGATTAAACTATTGGACAAGAGTATTTCATATACAGACGTTATTACACAAATAAATAAGCTTAAATCAAACAAAGCACCGTGTAATGATGGTATTATACCAGAGATATATAAAATCCTTTCTAAAAATTCATATTCATTAATACATAAGGTCTTTATTTTGGCCCAAACTGAGTTAATAACCCCCCCATCTTGGCAATATACATTTATTTCGCCAATTTTAAAACCTAATAAAGATCCAACTAGATGTTCTTCATATCGGCCCATCTCATTACTTAATGTTGATTATAAAATGTTTATGAATATCTTTGCTGATAGATTGAAGACAATCATTCCCGGCATTATAGATATAGATCAGACAGGCTTCATTGTAAATAGAAATACTTTTGATAATATAAGAAGAACTTTAACATTAATAGATTTTGCAAATAGGAAGAAGAAAGATTTAACACTTATTAGTCTTGATATAAGTTCAGCATTTGATTCAGTAAGTTGGGACTATCTGTTTACCTTAATGAAGTGCACAAACTTCTCGGATGCATTTGTAAATCTAATTGAACATTTATACAAAGGAACATTGGCTTATATTAAGGTAGGAACATATGTTTCACAAAAATACCCATTCTTAAAGGTACAAAACAAGGATGTCCACTTTCTCCACTATTATTCACTTTAGTAATGGAGCCTTGGGCTAATTTGATTAGAAACAGTACTGACATAGAGGGTTTTGAAATAGATGAAAATACAACATCCAAAATTCAACTTTTTGCAGATGATGTTCTAATTACATCAGCAGGATCTAATTCTTCTATACAGTCTCTATTTGATAACATGATGAATTTTAAAAGTATTTCTGGTTTAATATTCAATGAAGAAAAACTAAAATACTACCTATATATACACGAAAAAATATTCTCATTAGTGATTTTACTAAATATGTACCCAATTCAGGTCAGATAACTTATTTAGGTATAATACTATCTAAAGATATTAAATCTATTATATATAATAATTATAATACCTGTTTTCTTAATATACAAAATCTTTTAATACCTGGAATAATATGTTTTTACTATGGAGGAGAGACTTACAATTATTAAAATGATAATATTCCCCAAGATTTTATATTTAATACAATCAATAATACTTCCACCTACAAAAATAATTATCAAGAAACTGAACACACTAATGTTAAATTTCTTATGGGCACCTAATAGACCTAGGATTGCATTAAAGAAACATACTAATAGCTGGTCTCAAGGGGTATTTCTTTTCCAGACTTTAATTTATATACTATCTCTTCTATTGTAAAAGTTATTACTTTATTAATAGATCAGTCATATGTCACAAAATGGAAAGATTATTGGGAGCTAATTAGTATACACTTCATGAAAATCTCCTTAACACATAAAAATATGATTGTAAATAACTCCATGTTATGGTTACTAAAGGAATTTTGTACTTCACCTATTACACCTAAACATATGGTTTGTTACCCATTAAATATTATTATTAGTTATCGTAACTTTATATTCATGCACCCTAAGTATAGGGAATGTAATTTTATTGTATTTCCTATAATGTATACTCAGGGTATGCTTTTGTCATCTACTTCTGAAGGAACTCATTTAGCTATAGATAATGATCTAAAGTACTGGTATCAGTTGATATCTGATAATAAAGTTAAAAATCTAGATTTCTTAAAACAAGAATTTGATCCAAGAGAAACTTGCTGGTTAGAGGTTCAGACCTTTAGACAACATCTCATTAATAAAATAGATTTAATGTCTATAACTGTTAAAGAATCCATTCCAACACTGATTGATTACTTGATATTAAATTTACAACATAAAGTTTCTGATAAAGGTAAACTTTCATACATACATAAAGTTATCAGACAAGAAACTTTTTACAGTGTAGATTCATACTGGAATTATTTCACTTCTATTAATGGGGACCCACCAAATCAACAAGATAAACAATATATATTGGAATCTGCTTATAGAACTACGTCTTCCATTGTCTGGAGACTTTATACATGGAAATTTTTACATGTATCTTTTTATACACCTTTGATGATGAATAAAATAAATAATAAAGATAATCTATGTAAGAGATGTAATGTAGAAATTAATGCTGACTGGGCTCATATGTTTTATGACTGTATAAAATTGAAAGAATACTGGAAGTCAATTAATGAATTTTTGCAGGCTCTTTTTACAGATAATTTCATTATTTCTAAATCTCTTATATTATTCAACACACCTGTACCTCAAAGTGTTAAAAAGGTTAAGCTTCCCTTGTTATTGTCTATTCTAGCAGTGGCTAGGAAAATAATAACTAGAAATTGGATTTCAGATACACCTCCTTTGTTCAATGAATTTAAAAATGTTATGAATATACTGTACCATATGGAAATAAACACAATTAGGACTAGAACAAATAGAAAAACATCTTATTTTATTGTATGGGATAATTTACAAAATTTGTTTAAAAATTTTAATTTCAATAGCATGGTATTTTAGTTTAATTAATTGATCTGATTGTAGTGGATGTCTTTGTAAATACTTTAGTTGTTTTGTTGAATATTATAATAATACCTATTTTTAATTACTTGTATAAAATTGTTATGATATTTCTCTTATATGTTAAAACAATAAACCTGTTTTGAAAAAAAGAAGTTCTAATGTTATATATTAGTGGGGGATGGGGCAGACAGAGAATGCAAGTGGGGGTTGGGAGGTTGGTATAATAGTTGAAGTGCTTACTTTACAGACACAAGGTGCAGGGTTTGATTCTCGCATGGGATAACTGGCTTGGCTTAAAATGGCTCACAAGGACAGTTAGCCTTCTACTAATCTATAAACATAAAAATGATAAGCAGAAGATAAAAGCACTGCAGCACAAACTAGAGCAGAGGCAATTGTCTCACTATTGAACTTCTACTACAGTTTAAGTCACCAGACTATGCAAAAATGTACACAGATTATGTAAAAATGCATTAATAAACGATTAAGATACAAATCAAGAAGCAGTATGCAGTTCTGCCACAGCTGTGAATTAAACAAGACTTTTTCCCCAGCATGGTTTAAAATACAAACAGCTTTCACAAGTAAGTCTATTTGTGGAAATAGAAGTACATAAATGCAATTGCTTATTGTGTAGTGGACTACACCTTGGCAAGGTTTGCACAGATTCGGATGTTCCTTTCAGGATAGACAGTGCCCACAGTTGGGGCAAATAATTATTAAAACTACTTATTGTGCCCTACTGAACTGAACTATGGAAAATATTGCTAAAGGAAAGTATTACATACCTGGAAAATAACTACAGGAACCTATATGCTTTATGTGCACTTATTATTTCATCAGTATAAACTAAAAAGAAAACGGTACTTGGCAAACAATGGCATGTAAAATACAGTCACATATCAACTTAAAAGAAAATGGTGATTAAAAATAATGGCATATAAAAAATGTACAATGACGTCACACCCAGTTGTCTTTATCAGTCATTACTTTGCTGATACCCATGGATGTGGCACAAAAGGCAATGTCATCATTTGCAGCAAAATTATTCCACCACATGAACTCATCAAGGCAGGATGAAATCAATGACACCCACATGCCATTCAACTTTTTAAATATTCTCTGCCCTGGACCATATCCCTTCCACAGTATCTGTGTAGGCACCAATATCCAGATCTACAACATTTTAAGAAAGGTTTATTCTTTAATGATGGTAATTCATGCCTGGAAGAAGTGACAACATGTCATATACTTCCCAATAATTAGAAATTATTGTTGTTCCTGGAAGGACATGCTTTGTGATGATGGAAATGAGTGTCAGCATCTCTCCTTGATACAAAGCAAATATAATCATTTTTCACATCCCTGACATAAATGCTAAGCACCTGGCTTATCAGCAATGGCTAACTGATG
This sequence comes from Protopterus annectens, assembly GCF_019279795.1. Classification (NCBI taxonomy): domain Eukaryota; kingdom Metazoa; phylum Chordata; order Ceratodontiformes; family Protopteridae; genus Protopterus; species Protopterus annectens. The sequence continues at coordinate 100,633,134 of NC_056743.1, read as the reverse complement.
TCCTTTGTGATGCTTAGCCTTCACAAACAAAATTTCATCTATTTGTACAACTTTTTCAGGGTCCACTAAACTGTATGGACTATTGCAGTAGTTTGCACATGTACACATCCATCAGGAACTAATACCATTCTGTTGCCATTGTGGTTGTCATGGATGCGCACTTTGCAGCCTTAATTGCTGGCAGTTGGCTGGCCCAGTCATAGATCAACCTCACAAACATCCTTATAGGTACTCTGCTCCTCTCAAAGGAAGTGCCTCTAAACACCCCAATTTTGCTCCTGCAGCTGTGGCCATGGCAGTTCTAGGCAAAGGATGTTTGATCACCATGGACTGAGCAAGCAGACCCCCATCTTTTGCATGTCTTCTGGGGTATAAAAGAAACTCTGGAGGAATGCAGTGGTAGTAAAAATGGTTCCAGTGGTTTGGTAGAGATCATCAGAATTGTAAGAAGCCATAGCAACAAAGTAGACTTAAGCGTTCTGAAACTAGATCATTCATCATTCTTACAGCTCATTAATATAGTATTTTTCATTAAAAGCTCCATAAATCACAGATGCTAGTACTTAATATCAGGTACTTAAAGGCAAATCTAAGGTGGTAATGTCTGAAAAAAAATGCAGGAAGACAGCCATAGCAATTTTCATGTACTGTGAATGCATGTTTTCAGGCAAGATCATAGGAGATTTGCATTTAAGTATGCAATACTATTTCACTAAAAATACTGAATAGTAGTGTGAAACTTGTTAGCCGTTAGTGTTACACAAGGTTTATTAAGTACAGTTTTATTAATTAGGGTAAGCAATAAAAGTATTGGGGCTTTAGTGGCATAAAACAAAATGGCTATTGATTTATTCATTTTCTATATTTCTGTAGAGCTTAACAAGTACATTTCTAGAGATATAACAGATAAATTAATGTTTCTTTCTCCATGTAGGGCCAGTGTCAATCACCGTGTAGGTAAGCTGTGTGCAGGCCTTTATACTGTCCATCTCGGGGTGGTTGACTAAATTTTAACTGCACAAGTTTTCCACAGCTGCTAATTAAAATACAAGACTAGGGTCCTAGAACAAACTAAAAAAATTCAATCAGATGGAATAGAGCAAACATTTACAAAATGGTATCACTACACAGGTCATAAGTGCACTTAAATAGTTAAGCAGAATTGAAATAATTAAAATAATTTATTTTCTTTTTTCCATTTATTTATTTTTGAAAAGCTAATTACTTACAGTTCCACACATCTCCAAGTCTTGGATAAAACATACTGGGTGGGGGCAGCACTGTGCTGGAAATTGGATAGCTCTCTAGCTAGCTTCTATCAAATAAAGGCAATAATAGAGCTCTTTCAGAAACTTTAGCTTAATGTGTTAGTGGGGGATGGGGCAGAGAAAGAATGTAAAAGATAAGCAGAATACAAAACCTCTGAAGCACAAGCTGGAGCAGAGACAAGCTGTAGTAGAAGATTAATAGTGAAAGAATTAAGTTACCAGAGTATGCAGAAATTTACCAATAACACTGTTTGTGGAAAAATGTGGTAATAAATGATTAAGGCATATATCTGGTAATAGTACACAGTTCTGCCACAGCTGTGAATAAAACTACAATACTTTGTCCCAGCAATGTTTAAAATACAAATAAATAATTTTTACAAGTAATTCTACTTGTGGAAACAGAAGTGCAAAAATACAATGTTCCCACACCCGCTCATTAAAATACAAGACTAAGGTTTAGAACAAACAAAAAAATGGAATTGTGTGGAACAGCGCAGAAAAGTACGAAGTAGTATTACCACGCAAGTCACAAGTCCACTTAAATATTTAAGCAGAATTGACATAATTTCTCTTTTTTTGAAAGCTAATTGCTCATAATTCTGTACATCTCCATGTCTTAAATAATAGACCAAAACGTGGTTGGTTAGATTGGAGACAAGTAGTGTTGAGTTGAATTTTCAGGATGCAAAGAGTAAAGCATTATCAAAAGAACAAGTTTAATAGGTCCAAGGATCCATCACTTATGCTGAAATACCTTGAGCAGCAACTAGTTTTAATTCTATTTGAGCAGCAGGGATGGATGGAGTCCCTGCAAAATTCTATTAATGGTGTAGAAGACCCCTTTGAGAAATTTCAACTAGCTTTTAGGGAAGGTTCCGGTGTAGTCTAGTCTAGTCTATGATAATGGTTATTCTCAAGGTCAAGAAGGGAGTTTTGTATTTTGGGTTATATACGTCCATATCTCTGATAAATTTTGATCTGAAAACATTTGTTTAAAGTTGTGGCAAAAAGGGTGGAATGTGATTTCCTCATTTGGTTAGTGAAGTCCAAAAAATTGCTTTGTGAGAGGAAGAGATATAACAGTTAATTGGCTGGAGGTGGGATCTTTCATGTTTCATTGGGAGGAATCCAGTCAACAGGCAAGTATTATATTTTTTGATGTAACTAGGGATATTTATTACAACTTGCTCAGAGTTTCTATTTGAAATTCAGCATTGGAGATTGTATAGGGATAAATTTATTAGATGGATAAAGGCTCTGTTTACACACATTACTTTTTGTGTTACAGTTAATAAAGGCTTTTCTAATAGAGCAGCATAGAGAGAGAGATAAGGCAAAGGTGCCCCCTCTCCCAGTGGCTGTTTATTTTGATTATCAAAGCGTTTATGATACAAGGGAGATATTCCCATGGGGTTAAGTTGACAGGGGAATGACTATCTAGTGGTTTTCTAATGTTCACAGATGACTGTGTCCTTCTGAGTACAGATATTCCAAAAGTACTTGTGGGATTACTAAATGTCTTCCAAAAAATTTGGAGGAGTCTTGTGGCTGAGATGTAATTATATGAAGTTGGCCTTTATTTGAAGTAGTAATAACACCTGGGAGGTGGGGACAGATGAGTTTCCTCCTCTCCATTGTTTTAAATCTCTGGGGTTAATGTTAGGCAATACCTTGGAAGCCACAGCAGTAGGTAACATGGAGAGGATAAAGAGAAAATTAAAACATTAGGATTAATTCTTAGTAAATTTGGTACATCTCCAGGGAAAATACAGGCAGTTTGGACTATGATATTTCTGTGCATCAGTGATTTGTTTAAGAATATATACAGTTCTGCCAAGCGTCCAGCTATAAATGAGTTGCAAGAGCAATTGAATTTGTATATTTTGGGAGCTTCAAGGTAAAGCGTTTGAGCTTTGATGGCATACATCCCTAAGTGTTATGGGGGGGGGGTAGGATGCCAGATTTAGCTATGTATATTACAGCTTTTACATTAGGCTGGATATTAAATGAGCAAAAGAAAAGGTTCTGATGATGCTTTGAGAATGGGGATGATCTTCCCTGTATGGATTTAGCATAAAAATGTATCAAATCATTATATAGAGGGACTGCATGCAGCAAGAGATTCTGACATACCTACAGAGGACCTGAGGATAACATTTGGGACCACGCAGTAGTTATGAAGAGTATAGATGGACAAGTGAAAAGGGGGTGGATTGCTATGATGATTGAGAAGTAGGAAAAATTCCTCTATTATTCAGGCCTGATGCCTCGTCCCATTTGAACTGATATGGGTGAGACATAACTTTAAGGAAGAGAAGTGGATAACCTGAGTGCAGATTGGCTATATTTATTCCGGAAGTATTTATCCAGTGCGAAGGGAAAATGAAATACTACCTTGGGGAAAATGGAAGAGGACTGAAAAAGGTTGAGTGGGCCTTATTTATAAGGACCTCTGGGATAGCAGAGTGCAGGTAAGGTTTAAGCTCTTGATAAGGTGATGGCGGATTCAGGAGGAGGTAAAATTAATTACTGAGGAATGGGAAGAGGTGTCAGAAGCACCACAATACTTTAGTAGGTGACCTAAATACAGGGATCAGCAGATGAGTCTGACTTTGCTACTGATAACTGGCAGATGTTATGGAATTGTAATATTGTTAGACCTTATTGGGAGTATTTAGATAGGAGAGCGAGTGCTACCTTTTGAATTAAATAGTGCTCTAAAGTTTTGCAGGTTTTGGATATTTGCAGTTATGCCTAAGATGATAAAATGTAAGGCAATAATTCTAAAGGTGTGTCGGGTACTGCCTTGTGTGATTAAATTATTGTGCAGCAATCAGTGGAAATGTAGAGTCACCTTTGTATGGAAAAAGTGAAGGATCTTACTCAATATCAAGTAAGTCACATTATATATGATTTCAAAGATGCCCACTTTAGTGGGGCTACCCCTACTGAATGGCAACAACTGCTTGATTACTTTGGACTCTGAACATCTAACAACTAACCCATCATTCCGAGGGGAGACAAACTCCTCAAGTTCAAAGGGCAGACTTCTCAACAGGGACTTTATTATGCTGAGCAAGTAAATAGTGTATGTAATTATTTGGTTTCTTGTTAATTGTTGGGAGGGTTCAATAGTTTACAATTTGTTTTATATGTGTATGTTTTTCTATACAGGGGTTGTTGATTTTTAACTGATTTTAATAAATAGAATTTATGATAAAAAAAAATTCTAAAAGCCCAACAAACAATTCTGAATTCAAGGATTTCAAATGAACACACCATCTCACACTCTATGATGAGCTATCTAAATTTAGTTGTAATCTCACCAGACCAGACAGAGATGCACCTGCTTTATAAGGAGTTATATTTCTGCAAAAATAGGAAGCTAGAATGTGCTGTCCCTACTAGAACCAAAGATAACGTGAAGTTTAAGAACAAATAACCCTGGGGGCCACTACCTTAAATAAACTTTATAACGAGAAGAGCATTCTTAAATCATATAATACTTCTAAAATTCCTTACCTTAAGGACTACATAAAGAATATCCATAAGAAAGTGAAAGATACTCTCAAGGCTAGTAAGACAAATCATGAACTTAAGAGTATCCTTCGCTTCAGAAGCTAATGTAAGTCCTTTATTTACAATAGGAAATTATGACATCACTTATGATGAATGGGACCCACTCAAACCCAGCAAACATTGCAAGTATTCTAGCAGGCAAACTGTTTGCAAACTTTACCCGTGAAACAAAAATCTTCATTCCACAAATTCCCAAATCGCTCCAAATTCCACAAAGGAACATGTGCTGAAGATGCTCTGTAAAAAAAAAAAAAAAAAAAAAAATACTGTTCCATTGGGGCCTAATAACTTCTACTTGGATGCCTAATTAATCATTACACACATGCTGTTGCGTTGCCTCTCATTAGACTGATTACAGATAAATCCTGCAGCTAAACTCAGATTAAAGCATGGCAAACTGCAACAGTGATGACTCTACTCAAGACCCTGGACACTATAGCCCCATTAGCACAACTACTGAGTTGCAGTGTCACAGAAGACATAATATCTGACCTCATAAACTATGATATCAAAGGCCTTTTCAGATGAGACCCACATCAGTTTGTCTTGTCAAAGGGAGATGCTGCATACTCAGTTTAGTTAACTTCTTTAAAAAAGTCACACAGGCTGTAGACAGTGGTCATTCCGTTCACACAGTTTATTAATCTGGTCAAATCTGACATTACATACCATGCTGGCATTGTAAATAAGCTAAGCCTTAAAAGTAATCTGCATACATTGAGGTGGATTGACAGCTGATTTATAGACAGAACACACCCAGTTAAGTTGGCAGGTGCCTCCTTGGAAAGCATAAAGGAAAGTAGTGGTGTGCTCCAGGGGTCCGTGCTGGGACCCCTCCTTTTTGGAATATAGTTCTCTGATCTTCAGACCAGGAATTGTGGCCTTTGGTTAACTAAGTTGTCAGATGATTATAAATGAGCTTTGTTGTTATATTTTACTCTGATACCCACTCATGTCAGCAAGAATTAGCCTTTGTAAGCAAAAATAAAATGTAATGGCTAAAATTTCACATGAAAGAGTGTAGCATTGTTGCATTTGGTAAACAGCTCTCTCTCTCAGCATACAGTACAGTATTGCCAATAACCCACTCCAAGATGACAATGTAGTCTGAGATCTTGGAACATGCATTGATAATCCCCGTTACTTGAACCACCATGCAGCAGCAGCAGTAGTAAAAGTCCTATTTAGCACAACTAATATGTAAAAGTATATTATCCGGGTCAGAAGAAGTTACCTTACCTCTTTATGCAGCCCAGTTGTATCAATTACTGAGTACAATACACCCTTTGAGATGTACTTTTCAAGACTTAAGGAATTGGAAAAGCCACAGAGATTACTTACCAAGAGTATTGTTGACCTGAAGTCCCTGAGCAACCAAGAAAGCTTTGAGGCACTATCCTCTTACGCAATTGATATCCAAAAAAGGCAACGGAAACCCACACTGCTGCATGCAAACAGGTTTAATGATAAAAACAATCCAATTCACGTTGAGCGCTTTCTTTCACTATGGAACTTCATCAGGACAACAGTATCAGTGAATTAAAAGTTTTATAATACTGATAAACCAATAGAAACCAGGATGTAGTCATATGATTTATATGCCATCGCAAGCCAAATTAATAAAATATACTTACATTTCCATAATCCATACCCCATGATAAATATAAATGAAAAATGTAAAAATGTACTCACAAAAATCCTATTAAAACAGCACTAATAACAAGACTATTACACATAATGTTTTAGTTTTAGAACTGGTTCAATGGTGCAACCATCATTTAAACCAGGTGGTAATAAGGCATTTAATTAAATTTGCCATTTCAATTCTTGTAATGAAAAGTGTTTATCTAACACCCTAACTTGCACATCTTTTTTAATTTCCTGAATAACAAGAAAAACAAACTTATGTGTAGAATGCACCCTAATATGCCTATAGAGGGCATTAGTGTTTTTTGCTGCCTTAAGTCCAATGTATGTTCATAGATCTGGTCCCTAAACCTACGGTAAGTCTTTCCAACATAAAATGCTGGACAGTCCTGACATTGGGCTAAATAAACCACTTGAGAAGAAATGCAATAAAAATGGCCATTAATTTTAAGTCTTTTTGCCCCAATTGTAAAACTCTCACTTTCTATAATAAACCTACATTGGGAACAATGGCCACACTTACACATTCCCTTTCTACCTTCACCTTTCTTAGGCCAGGTGTATTCAGTAAGTTGTTTTAATGACCTGTCTTTCCTATACACTATAAATGGCCTATCCCCAAACTTATCCATTACCAAAAGATTAGTATTAAGTAATGGCCAATTCTTCTGTAAAACAGCTGCTATTTCAAAACTATCTAAATTATAAGTGGTAATAAATAAAGGTTTCAAAGATTTTAATGATCCACCCACTGAATTTGAATGTGTTGTACTAACACCCATATCTGACTGTTTAGCTGACAATATAGGGGAATATATTCCTAAATTTCTTTTAGAGGTAACAGTCCCAGTGGATATCCTCTGTTGAAAAACATGGTTGTTAGTTTGTCAGCTTACACTAGAAAAGTATCATTATCTGTCACCATCCTTGCTAACCGAACCAGTTGTCCCTTTATAACTGACTTTTTTTGGTGGTGGGGGTGCCAACTAGAATAGTGTAGGTAGTTGTTTGAAAAAATAGATTTTCAATGGATATTAGAAACATAACTCCCCTTTACATTATTTTTGCTTAAGGAGACATCTAGAAAAGAAATTTGATTCTGATCATAATTGTACGTGAACTTTAAAAAGTTAACAGTACAATTAATGTCCTCAACAAATTGAATGAGTTTCTCTTCCGATTCAATCCACAAAATAAAAAAATGTCATCCAAAAACTGGGTGTATGACATCCAACAATCATTAAATGTGCTGTTCAAAATAAACCTATCCTCCCATTCAGACATGACTACATTGGCAAACATAGGTGCACACACTGCACCCATGACTACCCCTGTCACCTGCTTAAATATTTGTCCCTCAAACCACAAAAAGTTGTTCTTTAACACTACTTCCATAAGAGAAACAATGGTAAAAATTCTATTATCACTACTTATACCTAACTTCATGAGTTGACTCTTGAACCAACTCAATCCTGTGTGATGAGGGATAGCAGTGAACAAGTTGCAAACATCAATAGTGACAAAAAAATCATGTTTAAATTCAACTTTACTTGGGTCTAAAAAATGCCAAAAGTCCCTGCAAATTTGTACAATTTTGCTTAAACAAGGTTTTACATCAGCATCTAAAAACTTTGCTATGAAGTACGTTTTTAACCTCTTAGCATCCACTATAGGTCTAAAAGGGGGGGGGGGTAAAAAGTTTCTATGTAATTTGGTTATACCAAAAATGTTGGCCAACTTAGGTTTGTCATTAACCATGAACTCATATTTGTGCTTAGTTCTAGACTCTTCCATCCACAGGTCAAACAACAATGCATCCATTTTAGCATAAGCTATATTGATTTTAACAGAAGAAACTTGGTAATCTTCCCCCAGCAATAGTTCATTCATCGCACTTACATAATCAGTCTTGTTCATTATGGCCAATCCCCCACCCTTATCCGGCTTCATTATTCTAATTTGAGTATCGGTGGTCACTTCTTGCAATAGTTTATTCTCAGAAATGGTTAGATTAGAAAATGTTTTTACATTTCTTTTTGCAAATATCTCTGATATGATGATCACAAACATGCTCAAAATTAGACAAACATTGCTGTAAGGGTGGGTTAAATGTACCTGAATGATGAACAGACATACATGTTCGTCTGAACTATCCTCTTATTCAATTGTTTATAGACAGTTGTGGGGAGATCTATGTCTTGTGGTCCATGCCAATCTTCTTGATCTTATATATCTTCACAAGTCAAACAGCTCCACTAACACTAGAACTGAGGCAAATATATTGCCTAAATCCTTCCCCACATTTGGAGTAAACTTCCTCTGCAAGTTAAAAAAAGTAACACTCTAACATCCTTCAAATGAAATCTGGATGGGTACATACACATTTACTCCAACACTCACCTGCTTTGTGCTTCTTGAGAAGAGGTGATAATGCATGAGGCTGAGTACTAAGGTGTAAATGGTTTTGAGAATTTCTTGACTTGTATTTTCTGTGATCCTATACATGGCTGGACCACTATTTCATATCTACAACCCAGTAATTTTTCAAGACATTTGTCTGTATTAGGAATGACGCAATATTGATTTCCACTACCTAAAGTGGTCCGTGTATTTTCCTCCCCAAAATAGTGGCCCATCAAATTATTTCCTGCTTTCACAAAAAATTCTAGTGTAATTAAGTGTAAATGTATGCGAATAAAGAGTGGCCTTTATGCATCAACTCAGCATGGTTCCAGCAAGGAGACCCTAATATATCAGTCTTGCAACTGTGTACTGACTACATCCTTAGCATCAACATCTGTGGAAAAGTTACAAGAGTTGTGTTTTGTCACTATGAAAGCATTCAGTATTATTAACATACTCTTCGCAGCAGATGTTTATAATTTAGTGGTGGACGTGTTCCAGGAATGTAGCCCTGTCAAAGTGCTCTGAATGATTTTATTTCATTTTATTATTGATTGATAACATGAGTGATTCATTATTCTGAGCTTTACTTATTTTATCCTTTTTTATTCCTTAATTATAAACATTTAAAAATAGTACACAAAAATTGCTAAGATGCTGAGTTCCATAATTTAAATACCATATATACTATGCAGGCATTAGACTATATAGGTGATATAGAGTACCTTAAGACATTTCATGATTTGTAAACATCATAAATCTTTAGCTCTCCACTTTCTTTTCACTTTACCAGCCCATTTCTGTGGGTAGTGAAATGAACCAGAATTACTTTACATTACACATGGCTATGATTCAGTAATACTGTGACTAGTACGGCCTACTTATAAAATATACAGTTAGCTAAACAATGGTGAACTATTTGAAGTTTCACCTTTCAAATTATTTCCAACATAAGTTATACGGCTTTATAAACTGTACTTCCTCGCTTATAGGATTGGTTGTCTTACAGTGATAAGAAATGTATCGATGCACCTTTTTCAGGAAAACAACTAATATATTTTCTTGAATCCGTTGATAACTGGGAATCATTTCATTTGGGAAATCTTTCATCCACCAGCTGTATTTCACATCTGAACCACCTGTTACTGAACAGGTCAATGTAACTTTACATAAGCCAGTAGAATAATCCAGATGATGATTTGATGAGATGTATGGCTTGGACACTGGTTCTGCAAATTAAATTTGTACAGGATTAGTTTCTCGGTACTAAGCAATACTTTTAATGATACTTATGCATTTATACTTGTATACATATATGTAAATAATACATTATTTAAGCAATAACCGATGACGTGGTGTGGTATATTAAAGATTTACCCATGGTTGGTGTGGTTTAATCATGAGGGCGAAGCTTGAGTGATTAAACAAAGGCAACCGTGGGTAAATCTTTAATATACCGCAACCACGGAGTCAGTTATTGCTATTATACAATGACATTATTGAAGAAAAAAAATACTTACTTTTCTTAAATAATGTCTTTGTATAACGGCAGATTACTGTTCTTCCACTGGTTGTGGCATACTGCTTCTTAGTTTTGATGTACTGCGCATGCATATGGGACTTGCTTTCCCACGCATACCCAGTACATCAATGCTTTGAAACAGTAGCAACAGAGAAAAGAAAGTCTCCATTGCTCCGTTTTTTTTTTTTTTTTTTTTAATTGTAAAAAAAAAAAAAAAGGTTTTGGGACAGTTTATACCAACGGAAAAAAGTCTGGGTGATTGGACCTTTTTCCGTTGGTATATTGTGGGATTTACAATGGGCACGCTGGTTGGGTTGGCCAATCAGCGTGCACGTTTTCAAATGTTAATAGGGAGTCATTGTATAATTCATTATATTTCCTTGATGGCAGAAGGAGTTAATAAGCCTGGACAGTCAAGACTTTTAATTATAACATTCTTTTTCCCATACAATCATAATTCCCTCTTATCCCTTTTTTCAGCGGACTCATACCCATTTTAATACCTTTGTGTGCTCCTTTTCCACTTCCACCAAGTCTTAGTAGTCCATTCTGTGGGTCTACAGTCCTCTCTGTGAAAAAATAATTTGGGAAATCAAGATATTTTCTACAATAGTATGCTGATGCTTCTTCCGTTTTACCCTTTCTGTTCATAATAACTACCTCATATATCCATGACCTAAACTTGTACACCAAGATCACATTGTTAATGCCTGTTCTGATCTCTAGACAGAAGAGTTCTAGGTCTCTTAGCTTCTGGACATATAGTTTATGCTCCATGATACGACTCTATGGTAGCTTGCCTCGAGACTGCCAATGGCCTGATATCAATTTCCTAATATGGCTGCCAGAAAAATAAGTAGTCTCCCCTTGGTCTTGTAAAGTACATTCTGGATTCTGTCTCATGGAAGAGACAACCCAGCATTCTGCTTGCTTCTGCTGTGATTGCCGTCTCACTTTGCTCCTGGTAATCCTATCCAGGTGTGGTCTACACTGCATAACCTTTCACATGAATTTTTTTTTATATACCCTTGTCCACTCTTCCTGACTAGTCCAGGGCTGTTGTGGCCTAAGTGCAGAACTTTAACTTATGCATTGAACCTCAGCTAACACTTGGTTAGACTTTCCATGCCCTTCATTAGACCTATCCCATCAGCATCTGTCTCTGTCATTAATAAAGATATTGATTCTCTAATCTATTACCTCAGTTATGTCTGAAATAAATGGACTGAGGACAAAATAGGAAATAGTACAAAATTGTCACTTAGCTAACGCCTGACATTTTCTCTCTCACAACAGCTCGCTGTGTCCTACCATTCATCCATGCAGTTGTTTACTTCATCAGCCTTGGCCCTAGTCCTCACCCCCCTCTAGTTTCCTATCACTCTTGCTTGTAGAACACAGTCAAGGGCTTGATGAAGTCCAAGCAGGTCATGTCTATTGGTACTCACTCCCATAACATGTTCCCCTGACATAGTAATAAAAAGCAGGTCATATTTGACTGACAGCTCCTTCTACCTGTGAACTCATGTTGGTTGCTATTGCGGAGATTGTTGTGCCATAGAAATGTTGTCAGTCTTCTCCCTCATCATTCTAAGAAGTTCATTGGACACCCCCCCCTCCATCTTGTACAGGGGTACCGCAATGCCTTTTTTCAACTCTTCTGGCACTGCAGCACTAGACAATCATGTGTTGAAGACCTCCTTCAAGATGTATGCCTGTATGTTTACCATATTTCTAAGAACACTGGAAGATTGCCCTTTCAGTCATTGTGCTTTATTCTATCTAAGGGCAACCAACTCCTTCTGACCCTCTCTGATTTATACCCTGCTCTGTCCATTATAACATTATTATATATTATATATTTAATAATATGTATTTTTATATATATAAATATATATATATATATATATATATATATATATATATATATATTATCATATGTACTATAACAGGACTGAATGACTACAGGCCTGTTGTTTTGACATCAGTGGTCATGAAGACTTTTGAGAGGTTGGTGTTAGCTCACTTGAAAGATATTACAACAACCATATAGGACCCCCTTCAGTTTGCTTATCAAGAAATCAGTCAGTGGATGATGCAGTTAATATGGGCCTGCACTATATCTTGACAACCCAGGGACATATGCAAGGTTCTGCTTGTGGACTTCAGCTCAGCATTTAATACAATAATTTCTGAACTTCTTCACTTGAAACTCTCCCAGCTTTCCATTCCTGCTTCCACCTGTCAGTGGATCACCAGTTTTCTAACCAATAAGAAACAGCAGGTGAAACTGGGGAAATTTACATCTAGCTATTGCACGATCAATACAGGTGCCCCCCAGGGATGTGTGCTCTCCCCACTGCTATTCTCCCTCTACACTAATGGCTGCACCTCTAAGGGACCCCTCTATCAACCTTATTAAATATGCAGACTATACAACGATCATTGGGCTCATCAGGAATGGTGATGAGTCTGCATACAGATAGGAGGTTGAGCAACTGCCCCTTTGGTGTAGTCGGAATAATCTGGAACCTAACATTTAAAACTGTGGAGATGACAGTGGACTTTAGGAGTGGTACTATAGTATTATCCTTCTTTATATTTAAAATGTCAGTTATGGAAACCTTCACGTTTTTGGGATCTATAATCTCAAGGGACTTGAAGTTGGAGACCAATGTAGGGTCCATTATAAAAAAAGGCACAACAGCGAATGTACTTTGTGACAGCTGAGAAGGTTCAACTTCCCACAGGAACAGTTGATTCAGTTCTATACAGCAGTCATTGAGCCTGTTCTCAGCTCATCCATATCAGTGTGGTTTGGATCTCTGTCTAATCATGACAAAAATAGGTTATATCAAATAGTCAGGTCTGCCGAAAATATAATTGGTGCTAGTTTGCCCTCCTTACAGGATCTGTACTATTCCAGAGTCATGAAAGGGGCAGGGAAGATCATCACCAACCCTTTACATCCAGGCCACCATCTTTTTGAACTATTGCCATCAGCTAGGTGTTATAGATTAATATGTACCAAAACAATCAGATATAACAGTTTTTTCCACAGGCCATCAAGTTCATAAACTGTTAACTCAGCTTATTAGGCTGGGGTATTCTTTTTCTCAAGCCTCCTAGGATTCTGCATTATTGTTTATATATTGTTTATACTTGTTTCTTTCAAAGTTTATCTCAGTATTTATTGCACTGAGTTGCACTTTGCAGCTTGTATGTATATGTATATTTACTTTTTTGTCTTGTTCTTAATAGTTATATGTATGTCGTTTGTCTTGTTCTTAATAGTTGTATGGATGTAATTTGCCTTGTTCTTAATAGTTGTGTGTATGTCATTCGTCTTGTTCTTAATAGTTGTATGTATGTCATTTATGTAATTCATACTTGGAGTCACTGAAACCAGAGTCAAATTCCGTGTATGCGTGCATCCTTGGCCAATAAAAGTGATTCTGATTATTCCCCAGTTCTGCTTATGAACAAATAAATAAATAATTAAAAAAAAAACAATACATGCAAGTTCTTAGTCTTACTGAATATACCAATTTATTTGTTTAGCCTTTGTTTACATGTCTGATTTCCCACATATTGCAGATAATTTTTCTAAAAGTATATATTATTGGCTTGAATTATTACAGTACTTCAGAATTTACCATATTTTAGTCTAGTTATATAAAATTCCACCACTGTCAGTATTGAGAAATTAAACATACTGGATATCGATTTAACACCCTTTTATGTTAATGTAGAGTTTTTCTCCCTATCGTTATATAACTTAGATATGCAACAATTTTCTATTTTATTCTTTTATGTTATAATATGCTGCTTGCTGCATGCTACATTATGTTATGTTGTTATATTAAATTATACTTCTTTATTATATTATGCTATATAGCTGCATTAAAATAAATATATTCAGCACAGCTTTTCAAAAAAGTGTATAAGGTATGTTACTTTAAAGAGGCAAGATTTTCACCCTAGTAGGACTTAGATTCAAAAAGGAGGCATTAGCTGTGCAACAACTGGAGAAAATAAAAGAAGAATTAAAATATAGCAGCATTATGGAAGACATTTAGGCTGGAATTCAGAAAGGATTACCACAAGGGGTAAGCCATACCACCATCATCTTCCTCCTGCTCTTGGTAACCCTTGCCAATTCAATGACTACCTTTCCACAGTGATTTCCAAGTAGTGGGACATTAAAGCAGAGCACTGTCTCACCATCCATGGTAGACAGTAATGAGGCAATCCTGGGGAGCAGCTAAAGATAATTTATGGAAATATCTGAGGCTACTGATTTATATTGATTGTCAAGCTATTAAAGAATTGCTTGACTGTGTAAATTACCATTGCCAGCAAAAAAAAATTACAATATCAAAAAATGGCAGCCGCCCCTTGACTTCAAGGGAAGAAGTCATATTGCAAGTGCAGTGAAGTTCATCAGATGCATAGGCTGTTAATGTAAACATTAATGCCAACAGAGGCCTGACAGTGTTAGTGGTAAAAAATAAAATTCAGAAACGTGCAAATGAAATAACGAGGTTGTCTCATTGCAGCTAAAGTGGTTTCTGAACTGCTTTTTTCATAGATCTTGTAAACTGACATACACAAGTCATGTGAGCACTAACAGGTTTTATAAATCTCAGGGTTCGATTCGCCATAAAAATGTGCCTAATAGATTTTATTATTATTATTATGACAGTGGAATATTTTCATATAATGTTATGTGTCCTCTAGAGAAACAGATTTATTACAACTTGTATTTTCCTTGATGTGGGTGTCAAGACTCAGCCCTATTTAAAGTGTGGTGTTGTGTATATAATATGGTATAAAGGTGGTTTGGTGCTAAATGACACCAAAATCCATCAAGAGGACCTTTCCCAAACAAATTGCTGGTGTTAAAACCATGAACCAAACCATGAACCAAAAATAAATGCCAAGAAATCTGTAATCATGTCCTTCAGTAGCTATGACTTTCTTTGTAACTATCACAATGACAACTCCAAAAACCAAGTCAAAGAAGGTACCACAGGCAAAGGAAAATAAATGGCTCTATTCCAGGCCTAAAAGCTGTTTTTTTTAACAGTACAAGCATTGACAACACAACAGTGAAATTTGATAGTGTAGTTAGTGATCTGGGAACTTGTACTGGTAATGAACTCTTCTTTGATAACAGTATAGCCACTATTGTCAGAATGTTCTTTATCACACAGGTTATAGCTAAATATATGATGTCTAAGTCCAGGGATGTAATCATTCTACCGTACTCGACTTTTATCAGGCTGATCATTGAATATAATGCCCTATTTATTATGTATCTGTCCAAACACTTGTCACAACTGGAGTGACCACAACACTTCCTCACTAAAAAAAAGTCACTCTCTGCTATAACCATAATGCATTTAAGAATATAGAACTCAGGTTTTACAACATAAAATATATTATGGACACAAAGAAGTATGAAACACTATTGTCTGGCATTGCTGACTGATTGTAATGGTCCATGGTTTAAAAGCATCATGCTCATGGCTTCCAAACAAAATGGGGGAGCCCTAGATGACACCATAAATACTACCCTAATCCATCTAAAAATTAATAGAGCAACAGATATTGTATCAGAATACATTTTCTGAACAACGAAGAATGACACAAATGTCAGGTATTATTGACTGTAATCATTCATAATTCACGAAGGGAGGTAGAAAAATAAAGGATATTCTGTTAACTCTTGGACAGGTAGGAGGTATGGTTGTGTATATATATGTGGGGGCATGAGTGACGGGGTGCCTCTGCTAATGTGATATAATGTCCACCAGTGGTGATTACCAAAAGAGCATATGAAAACTATTTGTTAGCACTTGTGTTAACTACCAAGTGATTGAGATACGCAGCTAATGTGTCTCAGAATCACTCGTTTCTATGACAACCAGAAAAGGCCCTTTTTGCCATAGCCATTTGCAGCCATGTCTTTTTTTTTCTGAATCCTAGACTATGTCATTTAAAGAAACTTTATGACATGTATTTTTAACATGTAATAGAGTGAAAAAAGTTGTGGAAAAGACTTTTGCAAATAATCTTATCACATAATATAGAAAACAATAATATGAATATACATTATAAAAAAGATATATACTAAAATAAAATTCTGAATGGATGAATGAACAGCACAATACAAAGACCTGCTATTTAATGAAAAATTATTGTGTACATGCATTGAGAAGAACAAGAGTGAAGTTATTTTATAGCAAAAAGAGAGAGGTGTATTCATTTATGTAGAGTTTTTTTAACCATAGATTGGTGTTGCTTTGTTTTCTCATTATGCAAGTAATCATGCGACATATTTATAAATAAGTACATGTGAGTATAGGATGTTAAATACAATAAGTACATCTGTGTAATAAAGGGTCCCCGCCTGTTTTCCAGTTTGCTATATTATAGGCCCTGGTATTAAGACACAGTGCAGGCATAATCATGGCCAGCCTTCCTCTTTTTACTATGTCTACAAGTCAAGCCCTGCTGCTCATTAACCTTGAATGCAGCTAGGCAATAGTGCATGAACAGCACCTAATTAAATATACTTCTTGCATTGCAATGCCGACCGTAGGAAGTGTGGGTCAGAGTCAGTGTTGGCTGGTGACTTCAAGTCAAAGGGGGACTGCAGGAGACAGCTGAATGGGTGGGGGGGGTTGATCGGAATGGGTGTGGCCAACTAGAAAGGGGAGGAGCTATGCTCAAAAAACAGAAAAACTGTAACTTTAATTAAATACGCTGCCCTGGGTACCAAACCATCATTATGAGAGTCCAATCAAGACAAAATGAAGTATAGAAGAAAAAAATATTTCAGTGCATTGGCTGCATGACAGCTTACTTAATATTTAAATGGAAACACAAAGGTTGTGAGCCATGAAAAAATAAATTACTTTTTAAATACATTATTGGAATGCCAGTCAAAATCAAGTATAAGAAAAACAAGCAGCACTCAACTCAAACCACATCTCCTTGCACTGCAGTTCTAATTATAATTTATATTCAAAAAACAACAAAATGATACCTATAAAACACTGGATACCTTCGCTATAACACAATGAAATATAAATCAAGCAAAAAAGTAGCAAAGGTCTGGCTTTAAACTATCCAGCAGACATAAATATCCAGGCAGAATCCAATAATATTGAGCAGCTCTATTTTATTCAGCACAAGCGCTTTCACAATAGCTTCATCAGGTGCATACTGATAAATAAATAAATAAATAAATAAAATGTACACCTTATATAGTCATTACAATCACATGACATCAATTAATATTTAAAATGAAACAGCATACTAAAAACTTGCCACAAAATGCAATACATATAAACATATAAAACACTACAATGTGCATAGTTAAAATACACAAATAAATCATTTATGTAGACCTCTTTTTTGTAAAATGGGTTTTAACGGTATATACTCATTAAGGCCATGTCCATAGTTGGCTCTAAGCCTTACTATCCATTGTGCCTCTATTTCTTCAGTTCTTGCTCTAATGTTACCTCCCCTAATGGTAGTGTAATTTCTTCCTAATACAGTAAATTTAAATGTATGATGCATATCAGTGTTTTTCACATGCTTAGCCAGAGCATTCGTAATATTTAATTTCTTTATGTGGTATAAATGCTCTCTAATTCTTTCCCTAAGAGTACGATCTGTTTTACCCACATAAAATTTGTTGCATACAGAACAAGAAGCCAAATATATAACATGGGTAGTATCACATGAAGCTGAAACCCTAATTGTATATATTTCACCTGTATCAGGATGTTGAAACATAGTTTCCCTTGAAATATAGATGCAATACTTACATTGACCATATGGTTTGGTAGCACCTATTAGTTGTAGGGAATTATCTTGTTTGTTCGTACATAGCCTATTCTTCAGTGATTTTTTATTTTTAAATGAAAATTGAGGTTTAATACCTATAAGATCTCTAATGTCTGTATCAGTCATTAAATGTCCCAATGCTCATTAATAATACTTGTATAATAAGAGACATCTCTAGTATAGCTAAGTGCCATTCTAAGTTTATTATAATTTCTATGTTTGATTCTATGTGACGGACCTGAATAATACGGCCTTGCTGTAGTATCTCTCAAGTTCCTAACCTTTGCTGAATTCCTATCAATCAAACTTCTCTCATTTCCTCTTTCTATTAAATTAATTTCAGTTGCCTGCATTTGTCTCTCATAGTCATTCCTATTCACATTTAGCCTAGAAGCCCTAAAAACTGGTTTTTGGCTGCATTACTAAAAATAAACTGCGGGTGCATACTCTCTCTTTTAAGTAATTGATTGGCATGACATTCCTTTCTATACAGCTTGGTAGAAATTTACTTTGTTCATCTTTGTAAACATATATATCTAAAAAAATTATACCACTCTCTGAAACATTTAATGTGAATTTTAAAAAGTCGCTTGAACTGTTAACATATATTTTAAAGTTGTCCAGTTGTTTTATTGACCCTTTCCAAAGAATAAAGAGGTCATCAACAAACCTCCTATAAAATAAAATTAATTGACTAAAAGGACCTGATAATAAATATTCTGTTTCCCATATTGACATACCAGGATTGGCATAGCTATTAGAGCAAGAACTACCCATAGCTACCCCATGCTTTTTCCTAAAAATCTTATCTCCAAAAGTAAAAATATTATTATTAAGAACTAAATTCAGTAGTGTCATAATCAGACTAATGTTTGCTTCTGTGAATTCACTATTACTACTAAGTAGTTCGGTTACATATTCTAAACCAATTTCATTCGGTATCACCGTAAATAAGGAAACTACGTCTAATGTAACAAACAAGAATTTTCCACTATAATTATTAACATTCATTTCACAAACTAAATCACATAAAAAGTGCTCAGTATCTCTCAAGATTACTGGAGAAGTACTAATTAATAAGTTGTTTCTCCAAAAAATTAGAAAGGGCTTCAGTACTCCAATTATGTCCAGCTACTATAGGTCTTAGAGGAGGTTTAGTAGGCAAAAATGAAAAGCAAACAAGAAACAAGCTCAACCTACATTAATTAAAGGATTACTGCACATGTTATGGGCCACACGCGATAGATTGGCATTCTGTTTAGTTTGCAGGTAAAGCCTGCAAAGATGACTGCAAGTCTCCAACAAATGTAATGAGCTTCTTACAATAATGTAATCTTGTCCTTTATTACAAATACTGTCCTATGCATTTCAGTACCCAAGGCTTATACGTTATCTAGTTATGTAAGTATTTTTTGCATGGCAACAACAGAAAGACTTACAGTGTTGGCAATTCTTTAACAGTATGCTTATTAAAACTTATTTGCATCTTACAATCTCAGACATATGCTTACCCGATGGTCATTAAAGCATTGCTACTTAAACACAGAGCAACAGGCACTTTCTGAATAATAACAAGCATACATTAACAGTATATGACAGAAACCAGAACATTCTGCAAAATCAAGGACAGATGAAAAGCCACTGTAGTACTTGTGTCTACCTTGGCTGGGGGGAGTACTCTGTACATTTACACTGCAAAACTGCTGCTTGCCTTACTTGGACACATCCGGAGTCACTACATGAGGGACTGGGGTACAAGTATGTCACAATTTGAAATGTCTCCGGCTGGCTGTGATAGCCCTGACACATTTGTCATACCTCTCAACCTCAGAGCAAGAAATCTGGACAAAGCCATACATAGAAGTGGAACAAAGGCCGAAAAATAAGGACATTTTTTAAATATTGCTCTTATAAACTTAGAAAGATAATACAATAATTGGTCTTAAATTAGTATGAATTTTCTGAAGGGTATGAAATCTGAAACTGAAATGTCTGTCATTATTTTCTAACTTCAGCCTTTAATGATTTGCCACTAATTTGTCAAAAATATACAATTTTATGAAAAACAGACCAAAAATGTGATGCAAAAATATAAAATAGCCACACAATACAGATGGGAACCTGTCAAAGAAGGGGCACTTTTTCAATATTAGTACTGCTAACTTGAGCAGCTGACAAAATAAAATAATCTACATGCATTTCTGAAATAAAAGTAATCTATAACTCTGATTATTACATTTATTTATTAATCGTAAACCCTCCATGTTTTCTTCCAAAATTGCCATTTTGCAGAGGGATTATTAGGGGAAGAGCAACATTTTAAGCCAAAATTGGGGACAGTTGAAAGGTTTGGATATGCCTAATTTTATAAAGCAATTTATTTGCACGTAACTCTCAACCTGTTAATGCAGGAAATCTGGACAGGCCAAATATATCGGGGGAACATATAAACAGTACTAAAAATTGCTCTTGTATAAACTGAGACAGTTGATAGAATAACAGGTCTTGCTTTAGCATGCATTTTTCTGAAGGTTATGAAATCTGAAACTCAGTGTCTGTCATTATTTAGTGACTTCATTCCTAAATGATTTGCCAGAAAACAACACATTTTATGAGGAACAAACCAAAAATAAGAAGCAAAAATTCATTCTGCAAAAATTTGGACAGTTGAAAGGTATAGTTCAGCTGGGCCTGTCTTTAAGTTTGCCACCCTTCCCCCCTCACAAAATCATGGTCGAATGGAGCCCCCCCCCCCCCCCTGCAGCCATCCCAATGAACCATTACTTGCCTATTTCACCCCATTTGCCATAAACACTAATGTGCATACTGCTTTACTTCTGCGATGATTTGGACTTCATTTGAAAGTTTTATTTTGCATTTTGCAGTGCAAACCCTAATAGATATCTGCTAAACAAAGCAATGCAGTCTCACAATGAAAATAGACTTCGCATTAAATCTTCTCTGTCCTTGAAACTCACATGCATTGAAACAGCATTGAAACCCACATTCAAAGAAAACATTTTGCCAGTGGCAGATCAAGATTAACTTTTGGGTTTGGACTGTTTTCAAATCACAGGCCTCTTGCACACGAAATATACACATGCTCTTTCATACACCTTCCTGATTGTATTAAATTATGTTCTTTGTACAGTTTTAGAGGGCATTTTAAATTTATTGTTTTGAACATTTTTCCAGTAAACAATGAAACAAAATGCATGCACCAATAATGACAAAACTGCCCAATTCAGAACATTTCCATCATAAAAGTCTACTCAAACTTTTACAGTCCACCAGTATCAGTACATATGCACAATCTCTGAAGAAGAAAATCTTCTAAATCATCTAAATAATTCCACATTAAAGAGATCTGTAACTAATGAAGAGGTTGCTGCTAGCAAACAACTTTATATTTCATTGTTTTATCTACAAATAAAGTGCCTGTTGCCCTTGAGGAATAAATTGCTTATCTTACACTAAAAACAAATGATAAGCTAGTAATATTGCAATAGAGAATGGATGGCAACTGATAACAGGTTCATAGTTACTAGGTATCATCACCAAAAGGAGTGCAGCATCCACCCCCTTTGCAATACAGTACAGTATCAGCAATACATCTACCTACTGTGGAAGTAAAACCCACAGCCTTCTGCATCAAAGGCAAGTACACTACCTGCTGTGCTATAAACAATTCAAGCAGACTCAGCATAAGCAGCTCTTAGCTCCTTGTAAAATCTACTCACTTAGCTGCATCTCTGAACTCTGCATCACACGAAATCTGGAAAAAGCCAACATTTATTGGGGGGGGGGACAAAAGCCCAAAAACCAGGAACACATTTTAAACATTGCTTGTATAATGTTGGAAAGTTGCTAGAATAAAATGCTGTTACCACCATACAATTCAGTGCCAAGCCTTGAACCCAGGACCATGTGTAAAACAATCAGAGCATCACACCACTATGCCAAATCAGCTGTTTTGTGAAAGAGAGGAAGACTGAAACTTAAATGGCTACCATTTAGTGACTTCAGTTCTCACCATAGCTTTCAACCTATTAGAACAAAACACCTGAACAACGCCAATAATGGAGGAATACAGCCCCCAAACATATTCAGTGTATTCAGGTCTCATGATAGCTCTCAACCTCTTAGCAAAAAACACCTAGGCAAAGCCAGTAATGGGGAAATACAGCCCACCAGACATATTCAGTGAATTCAGTTCTTACCATAGCTCTCAACCTTAGCACAAAAAACCTGGATGAAGCCAATAATGGGTGAATACAGTCCCAGACATAGGGAAAATTTTTAAATATCCATCTTATAAACTTATAAAATTGCTAGAATAAAAGTTTTTCTGTTACCATGTACTTTGTGAAGAATATGAAGTCTGAAATTCAAATGCTTGTCATTTTTATTTAACATTTGTTAATCAGGAAAGTCTGACTTGGAACAAAAGCCAATTTTCAGCAGAGGCCCAGGGAGAAACTCCAGACAGACACGTCTTTGTAAGATGGGAGGACACCAGATCAACCAGAGGAAACCCACACAAACACAGGGAGGACATGCAGACTCCACACAGAAGGCACCCTAGCCAAGAATCAAACCAGAGAACCTGTAGCTGTCAGGCAACAATGCTACCGCTGCAGCAATGCACTATTGATTTTGTAAGGACACAAAAATACAGAAACCACAGCTTTTATGTGGAACAGAACAAGTACGAGGGAAAAATTTGCAACTTTTTTACAAATGGTGGGTAGAGAGTTCAGGCTCTTTCCACCTGGGCCCAAGGTAAAGGGTTCAAGCCTATTCTCTACCCACCACCATATAGCGCACACACACACACACACACACACACACACACACACACACACACACACACACACACACACACACACCATTTCCTACCTGAAAACGAGAGAGCAGGCTCCAGTAACAGTCCCATGAGTCTTCAGTGCCCTACCTGAAAAGGTAAAATGAGAGAGCAGACTTCCATCTACAGTCCTTCCGTTCCCTACATCCACAGCCCACGCAGCTAAGTGTCTTCCTGGGGAAGGTTTCTCCATGAGAGCAGGCTCCAGCCTGCGGACGTTGCAGTCTGGACGTCATCTGTTCTGTGCAGTCGGCACCGCATAGACTTCTGGGCTGCATGGGAGAGATGGCCTTTCCTCCTATCTGGACTGCTGACAAAGCAGTCTGGAATTCCCAATCTGTGTAATGATGCATGCGTCGAGTTTCGGGACTATTTTTTCACAATCTTTTTATTTTGTTTTTTTTCTTTTTTCCACAGCTGGGGGGGGGCTGCAGTCCTATAGCACGAGCCATCCCTGGTCAGAGTGTAGTGCAGTCACAAGGAAGTACGAGCACCGGTGATGCTTGTCCAACATGCACACACCTTGAAACTGCTCTGCATGATCTCACAGGCACAGTAAAGACAAGAAAGATAAGGTATATGGCAGCCTTAAATGGCCTTGATGCCTGTGTGCTGATCTATTTTTGACCAAATTAAATGATGGGCATGGGATAGTGGTGGAAACAGTTTATGTATATAAAGAGAATGTAAGTTGGGGAAGTTAGTTAGAGGCAGGTAAGAAGGTTAAGGTATGTAGCAGGAGCACACAAACATAAATGACAGACAAGACTGAGAGGGAGGTACTGAATCATTCCTAGTTGGGGGGGCAATGGAGAAGGAGGCATCAGACACAAAGTGGAATGATATTGGTGATGGGGAGGACTGGACAACCAACAGGTCAGACAAGTAGACTAAAGCGAGGGGAATAATAAGAAGGGGATAATATGGGGTGTATAGCTGCATGATTATTCCACACCACTGGTTCACTCACCAATGGGTCTTGGCTGTGATGTTAATGCCAATGCAGGACAAGGATGTGACTCAACAAGTCAATGGAGGAGGGTCTCAAGCCAGCCAATTCAGCATCCAGCCACTCAGTAACAATGTCTCCCACCATATCCTCCAGGTGTCACCAGTTAACATATGTGTCACCTTCACTGTCATTGCTTGATGCAATGTTATAGCAGTGGGTGCTACGGGGGGAGGTGGGTGACTAGGGTGGCTAGGGACACGTCTGTCTAACATTGAAGGTAGTAGTATAGTTACCACTGGTGATGGGTTGATAGTCCTGGTTGGTAGCAGGGGTGCAGATCTTGGATGCTGCTGCATATAAATGTAAAATTAATGGACAGAAACAAAATAAAAAGCAAACAAATGTATGTAATGGAAAGAACAGAAAGAAAGAGGGTGTGGGAGAGAAAAGTACAAATACAGTGAAATAATGCAGGTAAAGCATTCTCTGAAGTTGTACTCTTTATCTGTACTGTAATGCAAAGGTCATGAAACAACCAATCCCATTGTAACAGTTACGTGCCAACCTCCAGGGGACTTGATCCTACAACCACAAAAGCACTTAATGTGCATGCTGAGATATAGCAGCAGTGTGAGTGCGTGAGTAGGCTAGGAACTACTAAAATTAAAGAGAGCCTCCTAGACTGGATAATAATTAACAGGACAAACACCCTGTACCAGGCAGGTGTCCTCCCTGACACCCTCAGTGACCATAAACCCACTTTTCTATTAAAACCCAATCCACCCCTAACTCCAGATCAATAACAACCCACAACACAAAAAACTTTGACCCCAACAAATTCAAACTCGAACTAAAATACCATAACTGGCGCATACTAAAGACCTTACCCCTAAAAGAAGCTGTAAACCATTTCAACAACACCTTCTTAAGTATCCTAAATGCCCATGCCCACCCCATATCATTAAACTCAAAGCTAAAATTGTTCCCTGGCTCACTAAAGAGACTAAAAAGAGAATTTCTGAAAGGAACAAAGCCTGGCACACCTGGAGAGCCAGTAAAACCCCAGCAGCTAAAGCACAATTCCAACAGCTCAGAAATGAAACAAAAAGGTCAATCCTCCTAGATAAAAATAATTATTTCCTTGACCTACAAAACAAGCACCAAAACAACCCCAAGAACTTCTGTGCAGGTATAAACAATATACTCCACCCTGGCCGCCCCTCCACCCCTTCCGCTAATGAAGTCACAAATATACCAGACACATTTAACAAATATTTCATAGAGATTATTGCTAACCTTGTTCAAAGACAGCCAACAACTGCTACCACTAATCACCTGCAACCTGCAGATAGACCTAAAACTTCCTTCCAGTTTCTATCCATCCCAACCAACTATGTCAAAAAGTTACTACTTAAACTCAAACCTACCTCACTAGCAGCTGATAACTTACCTGCTGAATTCATTCAGCTGGCTGCTAATGAACTTGCCTTCCCCATATCTATTCTACTAAATAGATCTGTCTCAGAAACCTCAATCCCACCCATCTGGAAAACCTCCTATATTATCCCCCTCCATAAAGGTGGAACCTCCACCGATCTCATCAACTATCGCCCCATAGCCATTCTGTCTACTCTGGCCAAAATACTTGAGAAATGCATCCACCACCAACTCATGCCATACCTGCTTAACAACCAGCTGCTTTCTCCTACACAGCATGGATTTAGGCCAACACATAGCACTATCACTGTCCTACTTTCCTTCGCAAACGTCATCAATCAAAACAAACACATAGGCAAACTAACTTCTGCCATATTTCTGGACCTATCCAAGGCCTTTGATATGGTCAGTCATGCCAAACTGTTACATGCCCTTGCTGATCTCTGCCTAAGTAACCAAACCCTAGCATGGTTTCAGAACTACCTACATGGGAGACAACAAGCAGTGCGGTGGGACAATAGCTTATCCTCATTGCTACCCATCACCACAGGGGGTCCCACAAGGATCCATTTTAGGTCCTCTCCTATTCTCCATGTTAACAAACAATCTTCACATTATTTGTCAAAATACAACAGTTATACAATATGCTGATGACTCTGCACGTGTATGTTCAGCCAATGACCCTCAGACACTTCTCTCTCTATAACACAAGTCTTCCATACTACAGAAAACTGGTTTATTAGCAAATACCTAATTCTAAACCCCCCAAAACCCAAACTATTACTGTTCCCACCCACCAAAATTACCACCGAACACATTCCACTTAACATAGTTTCCAGAGATGGGACCATCATCTCCCCTGACACTCGCACCAAATTGCTAGGAGTTACCATCGATAATAACCTCAAATTTGATCATTACATTAACCAAACCATTAAAAATATTCACAAAAAACTGAACAGTCTATATAAAAATAAATTGTTCCTAACACAAACTGCTAGGATAACAATTGCTCAGACTCACTTTCTCTCAACGCTATTCTATTCCTCACCCATACTTACCAACCTACCCCAAACTGAAATTGGCAAGCTCAACACTTGTTATAATCAAATTGCAAAATTTGCAACAGGTGCCCCCTATCGTGCCCATCACTGCCTATCCCTAAAGCAACTTGACTGGCTTGAATTCCCTAATCTCCTGAACTATTATCAACTATCCTTTGCCCACAACCTCCTATTATTCCCAGACAAAACCCCATCACTGGCTAATCTGCTAGTACCCCAAGCTAATACCAGACAACTTTGGTCTAGCAACAAAAGACTAATTAAGATTACAAAAACCAACGCAGCAGGTGACTCCCTCTTCCCCAGTTATATTGGCAAAATCTAGAACTCCCTACCAAAGTCTATTACCTCAGCTGTCTCAAAGGACACATTTAAAAAACTCTTGCAGGAACACCTCAAGCACTCCTGGATCTGCACATGCTCACCACCTGGCTAAATCCCCCCCCCCCCACACACACACACACACACACCTATAAGTAATTAATTGTATTTCACTCTCTTGTAATACTGAACATTCCACTGAAGTGCAAGTACCGCATATAGTAAAAGGTAACAGCTGTCTTCCTTTATTTTGAACACTCCTTATATGGGCAGTTGTATTTCCATGGTTACGGCAGTTAGGTTTCTTAACACAGCTGTTAAGCTTGCAGTGATCTACCACTCAAACTAACACCTCTATTTCCTGCCTCTCATATTATATCCCAACATCCTTTCAACCTTCCCTATTGCTCCCCTACTACTTATTCCCAGTACGTAATATCCAGTTACAATTTCTTGCCCTCTACCTACCTACCTACCAACTCCTTCACTATTCTATTCTACTCTACCTCACTAGT
Organism: Protopterus annectens; assembly: GCF_019279795.1. Lineage (NCBI taxonomy): Eukaryota > Metazoa > Chordata > Ceratodontiformes > Protopteridae > Protopterus > Protopterus annectens. Next base: position 100,605,696 of record NC_056743.1, on the reverse strand, counting down.
ATGGAATAACTTAATCTTAAACTGAATACTTGAGTGTATCCTATCCAAAACTATTAAACTCGAACCTTACTTTACCTTAAACTGATCTCTGTCAACCTTCATACCTGATATGTAAACTTGAACTAAGCATGAATAATACCTGTATGTAAACTTGAACTAAGCATGAATTATATGTTACTTGGCTATGTTAAGTCTGTTACTCTCTATGAATGTGAACGCCTCTGTATTGCTTGTAATGATTAGCTGAATTTTACTGTGGAGCTTTTCTCCTCGGGCATCCGTTGAAAATGGACAAGCATCCAGTTGGATTTTCCCAGTCAACAAATGTAAAATAAATAAAATAAAATAATAATTATACGCTTGTATAATGAAAGACAGAACTTCCTAACCTGCAACCTCAGAGGCACTTTATTTGCAAGGGTTAACTACAGCAACAGTGTAAGACAAAGCCAAGCTAATGGTATATGTCGCACACTCGCAGATCAAAACAACAGTATGCAACCCAGAGGAAGACTTGAACCCATAGCCTTCATCACCTGTAACCTCAAAACACACTTTATTTACATGCTGGGCTACAGCAGTAGCAGCAGTCTCAGGAAAGCCTATACTGAAATGCACAGTAATGCTTTCACTTGGAGAACAAAAATTGTTCTTACAGAGAACTGAACCCAGTGACGGCCTTACAATAGGACAGCAGTGCCTCAACATATTAAGTTATATTCAGTAGTGCATGGAAGCCTCCAAAATCTAAACTATAAGTAATTAACTGTATTTCACTCTCTTGTAATACTGAACATTCCACTGAAGTGCAAGTACCGCATATAGTAAAAGCTACCAGCTGTCTGCCTTTATTCTGAACACTCCTTATATGGGCAGTTGTATTTCCATGGTTACGGCAGTTAGGTTTCTTAACACAGCTGTTGAGCTTGCAGTGACTGATTACTGTAGCATTTTTACCATCATATACAAAGAAAAACTACTACTTAGACACACATGCTCTATAAGCAAAGGAAACAAGTATATTGGCAAAGAATGCCTGTAGCACAAATGTCCACCCAGAAAAATGTCACTCATACATATTTCGCATTTCTAATCTTGTAGTAACTATAATGAGACAGGCACGTCAAATAAAAAATGTGGTACTTGATTATTATCACAACCAGGAGTGAAAGCCGTGCTACTGACATCTTTTACATAAAATTAAAGTAAAAGAAATCTTATAAAAAGATTTTGCAGACCTCTGTGCCTTTGTGTATATTTGATACAATGGGAAATCGTCTTTTTTTTCATTTGTATGTGTGAGTCACAGTACATCAGCACCTGTTTATATGGGTATGCGAGCATGCATCGCATGACTTCTGACAGACCTCTTAAGCTTTTTTTAATCAGTCCAAGTAGTGATGACAAATCCTGAAATTCTGATGATCTAATTCACCACCTCAACTACTTGCTAAGTAGCAGGATTTAAATAAAATTAAACTAAAAGAAATCTTCTGGTTGCCACCTGAAGTACTTGTATCGCATGATTTCAATAAAAGTAAAGTAAAAGAAATGTTCTGGCTTCATGGTACATGCTAAAAAAATAAGATGTTATAAGGAATGTTATATTGACAGCAGTTACAAACTATTTTTTATTCTTCCGCAGTCAGTTGCTGTTTAGGACAGGCAGATTTTATTGCCTACTGTGGGACCCGACCATAACTTTCATTGGGGGTGGCGGTGCTTAACATTTCATAAGCTCGGATTGCGGAATTATGAGAGCTAATTCACCAGTTTGACAGCTTGTCCTCCTGTTTGCATGGTACATGTTATAAAACTTGGATGTTATAAGGAGTGTTATATTCTCCTCAGTAGAAACTTTCACATTTCTTGGCAGGAGTACGGTTTGGAAATGAGCTGTTTGTCTTGTTTGGAATCTGGTTGCGATAATACACAAGTACTAAAATTTTTTTCTGAACACGCATTGGACAGTGACTTGACCCTATAAGCATCATCACAATATGAAAACGCAGTCTTAATATCTTGAACCGCTTCATACACACTCTCTCTCAATCACACACACACACACACACACACACACACACACACACACACACACACACACACACACACACACAAAATATCCAACAGTCATACTGCTACCTTTGATTAATGGACGTCAGCACAAGCATGGCAGTGATATATAAAAGGTATACTGTATTGAACTGCATCTATACTACTCAAATAGATGCTTGATATTATAAGCCGAACATTATGAAGCAAGTATGCTCACTCCACTGCTGTCTGAGGAAGTCTGATCTCCTCCTGTACAGCTGTTTATTCTCTGCAATAGCTTCAGAGACTATGGAAAGAAAAATCACAGTGTGCAAAATCTTTACAATGCATGGCAGGTTGTATGTGTAGCTAACAGAAGCTCCACTTACAATACGTTAGTTGTACCTGCAGAACTTCATTGTATCTTCCTATTGGCCTAGTAGGTCAGGGTTATGTTCTCTCATGCCACTGTAATGGTGATGGCACTGTTCCCCATTTCTCATACCCAAGTCCATTTCCACAATAATACAGCATCCTAGCCAACCTAAATACATTAGTTCAAAATATAAGCATTACCAAAGACTCGTATACAAATTCCTGAAACTAATCATTAGCCTTCACAATAATCTTACTATGGATGGTAATATTCACCCTAACCCTGGTCCTTCTGCCCCAGATAGCTCAACCTCTCACAATTATAACACTTCCAACACACCTTTTATCGCAAAGTCCCCCAAATCCCTCGTCATTTGCCACCTAAATATTAGGAGTATAAATAATAAAATACATAATCTACATGCCCTCCTACAAATTCAATCCCCTGATATACTGTGTCTTACTTGAAACATGGCTGAAACCTGGAACCTCCGATAATGAAATCCTACCTCCAGGGTATAATGTACTTGGGTATGACTGTGCAAATAGGAAAGCAGGGGGTATTGCTGTCCTCTTCAAATCCACCCTAAATGTAACCTTAGACCCCATTCAACCACCCCAAATCAATACAGCTGAAATACTTTCTACCAAGTTACACATTAACAAAAATAAAAGCACGAACATTATCTGTTCAGACATTCCCCCAGGAAATAACATTAACACTCTAGAGGATACCCTCCATTGGTTAACTGACAACTACCCTCAAGAAACTATAGTTCTTGGAGATTTTAACATTGACTGGAACACCTGCTGCTCACAGTCTCCCACCACTCATGTAAACCTGTATGGTTTTACACAGGTCATATCCACTCCAACCAGATTAGGCAAACATCACCAAAAAGACAGTATACTAGATTGGATACTTATCAATAGTCCCCCCCAAATGTATTCATCAGGGACCATCCCTGATGACCTCAGTGATCACTTTATCACTTTTATTTGTAAACACAAATACCACAACTCTCATCAGCCCATCTACAGAACCATACGTAATAATAAAAACCTCAACATCAGATTATTTCAGGACGAACTTAAATCATGCAACTGGTCTGCCCTAAAATACCTGCTCCTTGATGATGCTGTGGCCTACTTTAACAATACATTTCTCTCCATCCTAGATTCTCATGTGCCTGCTCGTTCCACTAGGATTAAAACTAAAGTTGCCCCATGGCTCTCTAAAGATACTAAATCAAAAATCACAATCAGGAATAAAGCCTGGGCTACCTGGCGTGCCACAAAAACCCCTATAGATCAAATCAAATTTTGGCAAATAAGAAACAAGACTAAAAAATCCATTTTACTGGATACAATAAACTATTATATAAATCTCCAGAATAGAAACCAAAATAATCCTCAAAGATTCTGGGCATGTATAAATAAATTACTACACCCAGGTCAAACCACCACTCCACCTCCATCAACGTCAACTGATAGTTTGCCACAGAATGTTGCTAACACCTTTAATAGTTTCTTTACAGAAACCATCCAAGCCCTAGCCAGCCAATTACCTTTGAATCCTACTAGCACTCAGGACATCAATCCCAATTCCTAGTCTTTCTTTAGCTTCCAGCCTATCTCTACCTCTTTCATTTGCAATCTAATCAAAAAACTAAAACCTGCCACCCTAGCTGCAGACCTTCTCCCTGCTGAATATTTACAAAAAGCGTCAGATAGTATAGCATTCCCCATCAGCATTCTAATCAATCGTTCCATAGCTGAAGCCAAAGTCCCCTCCATATGGAAAATATCTCATGTTATACCTCTCCATAAAGGTGGCTGCTCTACTGAACTATCAAACTATAGGCCCATAGCCATCTTGTCACCACTGGCTAAGATCCTGGAAAAATGCATCCACAAACAACTCCTGCACTTCCTAACCCAGAACAATCTACTGGTTAAATCTCAACATGACTTTAGACCATATCATAGCACTACCACATCCCTCCTCTCCTTCACTAATGATATTTACCATAACAGGAACAACAAGAAGCTCTCCTCAGCCCTATTCTTGGATCTTTCCAAAGCGTTTGATATGGTTAACCACCGGCTGTTAATCCACACTCTGACTAATATATCCCTAGGTCACCACTCCCTTCAATGGTTCCAATCCTATCTACATAGTAGACAACAAGCAGTACTATGGCAAAATAATCTATCTAACCTTTTTCCTAACACCCTAGGTGTCCCCCAGGGTCTATCCTGGGTCCACTGTTTTTCTCCATATTTATCAATGATCTCTGCACTGTCATCCCAAATGCCAACTGCATTCAGTATGCAGATGACTCTACATTTATCTGCACTGGTACCACCAAGGATGAGCTACAGGCTATTACTCAGTCAACTTTCACCCTGGTTGAAAGTTGGCTTGCAGGCCAATGTCTCATTCTAAACCCCAATAAAACTAAACTGCTATTTTTCTCTCTCACCCATAAATCCCCAGTGATATCCTTCTCCATTACCTCCAAAAATGGCACTATCATCGCCCCAGATGTCCACACAAAACTACTTGGGGTAATTGTAGACAACAATCTTAAATTTGATGCCCATATAAATAAAATGATAAAAACCATTAATAAAAAACTGGGCTCACTGTATAGAATAAAATCATTCCTTACCCCACCTGCTAGGACTGCTATTGCCCGATCCCACCTCCTCTCCACCCTCTTCTATGTCTCTCCTATACTTGCCAACTTAAACAAAATGGAACTTAATAGACTCTCAGCCTGCTGTAACAGCATAGCTAAATTTGCCACTGGGCTGCCCTACAGAACACATCACTGTATAAACCTAAAAAATCTAGGCTGGCTAGAGCTATCAAGACAAATTCAGTATAACCAACTTATTATAGCTTTCAAAGTTCTTAACCAACCTGATAATACCCCTGCTTTAAGAAATATAATCAAACCTCATACCAACCAAAGATCACTTAGATCATCCAATAGAATTGTAGTGCAAACCATTATAGCTAACAACTTAGCCGGGAACTCCACGTTTGCCAACTCGGTAGGCAAAGCTTGGAACTCACTACCCCCGGGCATCACAACAAACACTACCCTTTCTAAATTTAAGAAAGAACTCATGCAGTACTTCATGACTCAGTGGCTTTGTCCCTGTGCCAGGCCTGATTAAATACTTGATAACACTTGTACAACTGTATCAAATTAATAATTGCTTTTGTAATTAATAGTCAATTCAATGCTACTGTGTTATAATCAGCTGTCCAGATGTAAAGCATCCTATTTCAGCTAACCTATACTATGAATGTTAACTTGGCTGTTTGTTATCTATGAACTTTAGAGTGTTTTTACATAAGTGTCCTTCTCTGTATTACTTCCTTTGGAGCTTTTCTCCCCGGGCCTCCGCTGAAAATGGACATGTATCCAGTCGGACTATCCCGGTCAAGAAATATAAAATAAAATAAAAATAAATAAATAAATAAAGATGCAGGTGTGATAGGTGACAGCCTGGGTTAAACTATTACAGGCTTTGGTATTGTACTGAGGACCTTAACAGCCTTCCTGCATGAGCCTACAGCTGTAATCCTTATGGGAAAAGTGTAGAAAGATTTTTTATCTCCTCCATAAACCAACTCTGTGCCCTAAAAGGATCACTACCCTCTCCTTCACCAGCCATGACATCTCATCATTAAGAACCACAGGAAAAATTGAAAACAATTTGCTGTCAAAACATTGCTCATAAGTGCCATCTGCTACATAATAGGCATTTGTAGGCAGCTTATTGGTAAAAAGATGGTGGGCTTGGTTAATATAGGTGCCTTATTACAATGCTTTGCAATGTCACTTTAAGGCGTGAAACATGTCTGTCCTGTATCCCTATTACATGCTGTTAAGAAGGAAAGCACTACATTGACTCCATTTCTGTAAGGCTATATGTGAAATTAAAATCCTCCCCTAAAGGCGTGGCATGGGCCTCATATGAGCAGTGCTGTTGCAGGGACCCAGACATGTATGGCATTGAATTCAATTGACCACAATGTTTATCAAGTTTTTGCAATGCACAAACTGAGCAGTTTAGAAACAATAATGAGTTGAGCCCTAATTTGCATAATCATTGTGCTCAGCCAACTGAATTTTTGTGATATAAGCATGAGGAAAAGTAGGGCTAGTGATTGCGCTATGGAAAAAGTCTTAGAGAAGCAAATTCTAAACCTGCAGCAATTATATTTGAGAGTTACTGTTAGGTCAAAGTGGAGTTCTGCTTGTACAAAGTAAGTGCTGCTTTTTTATAAGTGCATTTTGTCAAATATGGTAGCTTTCAACCACAGCTGTACTTGTTGACATACAGTACATTAACATGTATTTATTTTTTTATTGCTTTTGTTTACTGGAAGAGTCTGAACATAAAGTTATAACAACTTGGTCAATACCTGTAAGTGTTTTGGGAAGGTGTATTGACAGAGGTACTGTAAGGTAAGGGAGTTGTTGGGCTGCAGCATTATTAAGCATACTAGGTTTGTAGGTCCATAGGTAAGTACTAAGCTAGCTTCAATTGAAGGCCATTTTAAGCCTAGCCAATTTGTCTCTTTTTTTGCTCGAAATAACATCCTATTTGGTTATACAGTTGCCATACCCATCCCGTGATTGATAATTATGTACTACCCATAATGAGGTACATGGTAACACCCATGAGCAGAAAGATGAACACAAAGCGGTTTAATGGTATTTACTGGAACATGGTTACCATCTTCACTCTGCATCTTACTGTATGTCCAAGGTCATCATGGAGGCAAAGGCTAGTGCCACTATAGTAGAGTTAGTAAGGATGATGCAGGGTAGATGATGACCATGGGATGATACTAACAGAGATATGTTAATAAAAGGATACAAAGCCTAAGCAACATGCCCTACATGGACTGACTCAAAGCCCTGTCACTATAATCAGTATCCTATAGACTAATAGGTTACCTGTGGCTGGCATACAAGGCATCCTCTGACCCATTACTGATGGATTTAATACACATCTGCAAGTCAAATACCATCAGAAATACTCTGTCTATGGATTTAAACCTTTCCTGCAATATCAGTTAGGACAAGTATGTCTCAAAAAGGCTGCCATTGCTCTGGAACAGACTCTCCATCCACATAAAACAAAGTTTATCTCTGTCCATATTCAAGTACAATTACATCTGTGTTTGGTAAACAGAATATTTACCCCAAGATTACCACCGATACTACCAGTGGACAGAGGCAGCTCCTAAATACTTTATCCCATGCATGGGTCCCCTCAAATGATGCATGGTATGATCTCAGTTATTCCTATTAAGGGTAATATATAATTATCAACCTTGGGATGGTTAAGGCCAATCTATAATCAAATGGGACAGGTCATTTTGAGCATAAAAAGGGAAACTGGCTAGTCTTAAAATGGCCCATAAGGGCAGTTAGCCTAGTACTTACTATAAACCTGTGAACCTGTGTGTGTAAGCAAATGCATGGTAGTGCATGTCCCATATGAGTGATCATTTTCACAAACCCAATCATATACTGAAACATGTCATGTTCTTTCAAGCTCACCTGTTAGGGTAAGGCGCTGTCTACCAAGATATTTCACTTCTACCTGCACACATGGTAGCCACTGTGGCCATGACTGTGGACAATCTACCACATCGTTGAAAAACTAGCACTTCCACATCTGTGTCTATTGTGGAGGTGTCTACGCCCAGAATCTAACAGTAGACATTGCTTACAGCCACAGAGAACACCTAGATCTAGCCAGGGTCATGGTACAACTACAATAACTTCTGGTAGAGACAGCTCTATTGAGTGGGAACATGCATGGGATGTTCATATTTCTAACATGCATGTGCTGGACCTATCCAATACATTGAGCCATAGCGCTGCAGCTACTGCTGATGGTGTGCCCCAGCAGACCCACAGATACTCAAACCATCACAGCCTACAGTATACCATACACTTTCATTGGCAATGGCCTTCACAAAGCCTTCTTTGTTAAGCATCCCCACATTCACACATTAGAGATCATATACATAACAGCATGTTTCACTTTAAGAACCCTCATCACTCACATGTTTTCCTGTGGACCAGCTGCACATATGTACTCCCTACGCCACTTTTACAGATAAGAATGATTATGCCTTGTACATTGTAATTTGGGTTGTCTATGTCTGATGCACAGCACAGCCTGACTATGCATAGGTAAATACAGCCTGGTGCTGGTTATGCATGAATTATTTTACTGTAGTGCATCAGCTTTACCCTTATCTATTGTATTCTGAAGCTATGTGCAAGCACCTGCCCCTTTCCAGTGTCACAGTATATCGTACCCACCATTGTCTGACATAGTCATCCCCTGCTCCTGGATTCTGAGTCTGATTCATCCTCCACTGCCTGGTGTGTTAGTGACCGCTGCTCCTGTAAGTGCGAACCCTGAGTAAGTGCCTCCTTAGTTTTGTTTAACACTGGTCACACTAACACTATTTTGGCATACATGCCAGGGTCATACTGCAAGCACCACCAAGTGAAGCCAGTCAGTGAAAGTGTGTGTTCTGCAGCCAAAATGCATGTTTAGTAATGTCCCTTGTTTACACTTGAGTATGGTTGTACCCCTGGTCAATCTGATTTTGTGTATTTCTTGTGGGTGCCATGAGCCAGGGTCACAGGACATATCTAGCATCACCAAGAGCGTGCCTTGGGGAGGGAGACACCCCTTGCAAAATGATGGTGCAGATCGCAGGTGTGCCACATATGAGAGTAATAACTGCCTGGATGGCCTGCAGATACATTGTAAATGGTACCCTCTACACTGACAGACCACCTGGCAGTTGATAGAGTGATACCTTTTACAGTTCTCATAACTCCTTCCCAGTTCAAGTCAGGGCTGAGCCTTTATCTTAATGGGAGTATAGTCTGTTCTCACGGTATCTCATGGCAAATGGATTATATCATAAAAGTCCCGCATAGTTTTAGCTCTGTCTTTTGTGGTATGTGGGAACTACATAACCTCCCCCACATGTTGAATCATGGCATCAAGAAACTGATGGAGTGCTCTCAAGCCAGATGCCTGAGATACCGTAAATTAATCTCCATTAGATTACTGAAATGCCCCTATCAAAACAATGTATGGACAGGAAGATGTATATTGACAGGAGGATAGGAAGTTTTAATACATTTTTTTTTTCTTTTATAAATGATATAATAATATTTATTCAATGAAAGAGAATTCCTAAGGAGCATTGCACTGTTTCTGAGAAAGAACACCACTATGTAATGTTTCTGAAAAGTGTGTTATACTTGTGGTGAATGGGACCACAGTAGTAACAATTATGGGGAGTCTATATTACGTTATCAAAAAATGTGTTCATCGAACATATCTTTGCCGACCAATAAACAGTGAAAATATTAACTTCCGAAAGGCCACTTCAGTGAATTTTTTCCCAGGGGAAAAAATCGCTTAGCCAAACAAAAACAAAACCAACTTCTAAACTCTACAAGGTAGAAGGCTTCACCCCCCACCCTCTAACTAAGTATACCAACTCTGAGATCGCACTACAGTTGGAAAAGGGGCAACTTCCCAATGATGGCCAAGCGTTTTTTCCTCTGGGAAAAAATTCACTGAAGTGGCTGGTCAGAGATTAGTGTTTTCGATGTTTATTGGTCGGTGAAGACATGTTCGATGAACACGTTTTTCAATAATGTAATATAGACCCATATTTATAACAAAAAGTGCACTACACATGGCTCCACACAAAATTATTGGCCAAATAGATTTATTAATGGAAGTCAGAATGCCAACAGCAGAAATTAAATACTTTCTATTGCAAAGACTCCCACTGATATTTAACTATGTGGATCAGTTTAAATTATTGCTTTGTGTCATCTTACACTACTAAACAATTCCAAATAAGCTACATAGGTATAAGTGCAGCAATTGCCAACTATTAGTTCACTGCTAGCTGATTGGAACTGGCTTTTAGCTAACATGTTGGTTCAAGTTTAGGAAAATTTGTGACATCAACTAGTCTGAGTGTCTATAGATCTCTAAACCTGATCAGATTCATCTGTAAAAGCTGTGGAAAGGATCATAATGTAATTAATAAATAAAGACATAGGTGACCAAAAAACTGTCATTGAAGATAGTTCAGTTTTGACAAAGGCAGATCTTCCTAGTCAACCTGGTAGATGACTTCAAAGAGGTCACTGAAGCAAAAGATGAGAGGAGAACTGTTCAAATTGCATAGCTGGACCTCACAAGGGCATTTGACATCATCCCCAGTTCAGGAATAGTTATCCTACAATGGCCCCCCACATTAATATTCCAAAACATGCACGCTGATTGGCCAGCATGCCCAATGTAAATCCAACAATATACCAACGGAAAAAGGTCCGGTCGCCCGGACTTTTTTCCGTTGGTATAAAGTCCTCAAAATATTTTTTTAAACAAATACAAAAAAAAAACGGAGCAACTGAGACTTTCTTTTCTCTGTTGCTTCCATTTCAAAGCATTGATGTACTGGGTATTCGTGGGACGCAAGTCCCATACACATGCTCAGTACATCAAAACAAGGAAGCAGTGTACCAAAACCAGTGGAAGAACAGTAATGCACCGTTATACAAAGACATTACTTAAGAAAAGTAAGTATTTCTTTTTCTTAAATAATATCATTGTATAAAAGCAATAACCGACTCTGTGGTTGTGGTATATTTAAATTTACCCACGGTTGGCTTTATTTAATCATTTGGGCTTCGCCCTCATGATTAAACCACACCAACTGTGGGTAAATATTCAATATACCACACCACTTCATCAGTTATTGCTTTAATAAGCTCATCAAACTAAATATAAATCCCTACAAAATTCTGATAGCAAACTGGCTCATAAATAGAGCACAAACAATTAGAGTGGGGGATCTACCTCCACCAAGAGACTGGTCACTAGTGAAGTACCCCAGTGCTCTGACTTTAGGCCACACCTTTTCGGTATCTGGCTCTCAATAGTTAAGGCAAATGTCAAGGGCTTATGGCTGACGAAATTTGATGATGACTGTAAATTCAGTGCTGTCATAAACTCACCAAAAGACACCAACATCCTTCAGGAAGGCCTCTTGCAAGCAAATAACTGGTGTTAAAAATCATGGCCTGAAATTAAACACCAACAAGTGCATGATTGTATCTTTTGGCAAGCAAGATGTTCCCTGCAAATATCACATTGACAATACTCCATTGAAAATTGACCTAATAGTGAGGGACCTGGGAACATTTGTAGACAGTGAGTTGTCATTTGATCACCATGTGTCAACTATTGTTTGGAAGTCCTTCTTTGTAGCACATCTTATTAGCAAGAATATGGCATCCAAAACTAGAGAAGTGATAATTCCAATGTACACTGCATTCATTAGGTCAGTCATTGAATATAATGCCCTGTTCGGCATGTACCTTTCAAAGAACTTCACTCAACCAAAATGTTTTCTCACCAAGAAAATCAAAAGACTAAATCATAAACTACTCTGACCACCTCATATCCCTGCCCCTCTTTTCAGTATCCTACAGGCTGCTAAGGGAAGATCTCTTCCTCACATACAGAGCCTCTACTGACTCCATCTTTTTAGACCTTCTTCACATCCATAGGTCCAATAGTGGTAGAAGCACCTAATTTAGAGACCTCATTCTCTATTGAAACTTAACCAGAACATAAATAGGGATAGATGTAACTTTCAGAGAATACCACTTCTTTGGGATTGCTTTCTTGTCTATATGAAGTTAAATATCTCTTCAAGCACAACCTAAATCCATGGATGGGAAACTTTAAATTCACTCCTGGTTTTGCACTCTTGTCCCTTGTGGACGTAGAAACATATAAATACCTGCTTCAGTGTTATTGTTATTCATACTTAATATACAAAAGGTTTTCTCACAATTATAAAGAATTATCTCACCTGGGGTTATATAGGACCTCCACAAAATACAGGGGATTTGGTAATAAATGGGTTCATATTATGTTATCGAATTGTTAAAGTTCAAACATAATATGGTCAAAGCCATATGTTCAAACATTTAACAATTCGAAAACCTAAAAAAAAAAAAATAAACACAAAAAACCTACCTGACCACTTAAAGCAGGGGGGCAATCCACCCTGCACCCCCCACATGGGGGCTGCGTTCCCCAAATCCCCCGCTCTTTAAATATACCAACTCTGAGATCGCACTACAGTGCAGGAAAGGGAAATTTTACCATTCCGCACTGTATGGATATCTCCGTTGAAACATTCAAACTTTTAAACGTTCGATCATATGGTTTCGACCATATGATGTTCGAACTTTTAAAAGTTTGACAATGTAATATGTACCCGTAATAAACTACTAAGGCTAGAAACTGTGTGGGAATGCATGTCTAAATTTATAAACATTCTCACAGATCGTCTGGTATGTGTCAATGAACCTATGAGTAAAGAGTGATATATGTGCAACTATTTTGTCAGTGTTACCTTATTTTGTTTTACATTTGATTAAAATACATACCATATACATGAAGCCTAAATATTGTTTTCAATCGCATTCCATCATGAAAAGTTGCAGTAGCAGTGTATACTCCACTGTCTGCTCTTGTAAGTTTTTTGATTATTAAATGTCCATCAGGGTGAACTTCTGCTCTTTCAAGAAACTCGGCAGAATATATAGATGGTCGCTTGTCTTCATTGATGCTTGCAATATGCACATTGTTTTCAAAATGCCAAACAATTTCAGGATATCTTCCATCAATAGGTAATGCCAGTGATAGCTGTATGTGTCTTCCCACTGCTGCATTAATATGAAATTCTTTGTAGCTTTCAAGCATAATCATTCCTGAAAAAATATAAAAAAGAAATCATGCCTTACTTTGATGTTATATTCTTTTATGGATATTTTTGTATAAAAATGATCACTACATTAATCTTAAAATCTATCTCAACAAAATATTTGCAAAATCAAAATTAATTTGTGTGTGTTAAGAATTTATATTTAGTATTTTCTGCACATGTTAAGTAAATAAGCATATAAACAAATATCCATGGCATTCTGTCCTCCTAGCAAGGTCTTCTCTGGGATTCCACATGGATATGTTCTCAGCTTCCTGCTGTTTTCTGTACTAGTTATTCAGTCTGAAGTGAACATTGATCGGCTTGAACCCTTCATTTATGCACTGATATCCTTGCCTACCTTACCTTTCCACCCTTTATCATAACATTGCTGATCTCACTGACTTTTGCAAATGATTCTATAGCAAACAGATTCACTTCATTTTTAACAAAGCAACATATTTGTTTTTTCAGCACTTCTGACAAGTTAAGAAAATTGTTTAAGGACTAGCCGGTTGGATACTACATGAGGAAAAATTGTATACTTTCATCAGCCTTTAGTATCTTCATCAGTGTATCCACAAATTTTAAACCACAACAATAATATCTTCACACCAAAAATCTCCAAGCAGCTAAATGCATGCCAGTACCATACCTGAAAAGCTGTTTTTGTCCTCCGGTATGGATGTCCTTCGACAAAAGGTTCTTGACATTTAACCACTACTGTAACATATCAGAATTCATCCTACTGATATACCGTGTTGGAAATAAAAGTGTTGGTATTGTGACCTGCATTTATTTTGTGAACTACCTGCAATGTCATCATATCCATTTCATTTGTATTGGTTGTACATTGCCACTTTTTATCTTTCATTTGTATTGGTTGTACATTGCCACTTTTTATCTATCTGTTTTGGTGGGTGGAGTTTATGCAAAAAACATTTTCACTAATGTTGACTGCTAAATAATTTAATAAATAATGGTGTGAAACCCTTTAAGAAAGCTGGCTAGACATTAACAGGAAGGCAGGACTATTTCCCAATATGCAAGTATACAGTATTCAAACCCTCAATTACTGTCCTATGTACACCCACAAAGTCCTCACTAGACTTTTTCTTCCTAACATTTAACTGTGGAGCTCATGATCAACTGTTTTGATTCATGTGAAAGAGAACTCTGTGTTCATGATTTTTCTTTTGTTTTTCTCTTTATAATTAATTTTGCATTTGCCTTATTATTTTTAATAATTTTTGACCTGTATGTTTATCTTTGTTTATGTTTGCTGGGGTTCTTTCTCCTTGGGTCTCCACTGTAAATGGGTTGCTTAATATCAGTGCAATGCAAATAGTTAATAACCTTTTCTTTTTTACAACTATTTTGTATTGTGATTGTTATTTAATATTTGTATATTGTCACTTTATCTTTATTTATGTTTGCTGGGGCTTTTCCCCTTCGGGTCTCCACTGAAAATGGGTTTGTTTGTAAACTCAGTTGGACTAACTCGGTTAACAAACCTAAAATAAATAAATAAATAAAATAAAACTCAGACTTTCCCTGGGATTCATGAAGCTCAGCACAAGGCCGGCGTAAGGCTTGCACCAGACGTGTGTTGTATATATGGAGTAGTCGCGCCATATGCATATTAATGAAGGCGCGCAGCCACCACAGCCACGTGCATAGGAAATGTGCGCGAGTGCATGGGGCGTATCGAAGTTGCGCAGGGAGGCGTGTCAATGTCGGCTGTCGAGGAGCAACCTAAACTGCTGAATATTATATTCCGCCTGCAATAGTAATCACACCTATCGGTGTCCGTGGATACTGAAACGTATGCAAAGCATGCAAGATAGTCCCTGCGAACAGAAAATGAAGAAGCAAACACAAATGCATGGTAGGGAATAATGGGTCCCTACCCTTGAACAAATGACATGAAAACCGTGTGCCCATAGTCTAACGTAGTGTTGATAGCTATACCATGTGGAAGTGAAAGGTATCATATGTTAGCGCGCCGCCAGGAGGTACGTCCAGCCCAATGGAGAGGGTCACCAGCTGAGCCATAATGTGAGGGAGGGTACATAGCTGTGCAGATGTGTCCATAACAAAATACACAAAGAGAAATGTAGATATATGTAGTGACCGTATGTCCGAATCATATCCCACAAGGGATGTAATAGTCACATACAAAAGGTATGTCCGTTTTCCACATACCAAATGTGATAGGAAATGGAATACGCATATTAAACAAAACAGAAGGAGCATATAAACAGCTACAACAATAAGGACACATGTAGGGTGAAAGGAACAGTATGATCCGTACCATCTACTAAGATTACCACCTGTCCCACTTTGCGAGCAACAGTCCCTCTGTGGGCAGATGTGTCCTGACGCAAACTTGTAAACATGGCAAATGTCCAGAGATTATAGGACATAATTATTTCTCAGACGTCATGTAATAGTTGCATTAAACAGTTTTCTCCGTATGTATATTCCATAAATGGCAGAAGAAACAGAATAAGCCGCCGAAATGCTACAAGACTAAGCTTAGATATAGGCATGAATTGTAAGTGCTATCTGCCGAACTGACCGTGGGTATGTGTCGGCCTGTAAAATGTGCTGTGTTCACCGCAAATGTCACACTGTGGCCAATCGAAAAGGTGGAAACACAACCGTCGACTGTGGGGAGGCATTGTCCACAACAGTCAGATATGTGTAAGGAATAGCATGGACATAGGAAAAGGTGCCATCCTACCAATGAGTACAACAGGTTTGCAAAATCAGGAATTCAGTGGTATAAGCCGAACTTGTATGTGACACATTCGAATGGGTAGTACCCGGGTATACCAACCAAGTAATGAAAGTGAAGTATGGGCGTGTATCTATGTGCGTGAGGTTTAGCACGTGGAAAGCAAACATGGCAGGGTAGTCCACACAACCATAAAGGTACCTGACACATGTAGGGTAGTCAATGTGTTACTCTGGCCGTGTCATGGGCCAACAACCAAAGTAGTGATCTATGGGGTGTGAGGAATTTGTGTGTGAGGGGTGGATGGGTAATGGTAAAATCTGCAAAGGCGATACTGTGTCGTATGCAGAAAAGGTGAACCGGAGGTGTAGGAGGGGGCAGCGGGTGAAGTGGAAAGAAACACAAACACATGGAGAAACAGCTGCAAGACAAGCAGACAGGCCATAGTATAGAACACAATCCCACAAACATATGAATATGGAAATGTGCAATACAAATTTATAGATATGTCACCATCACATACCCACAGATTGGTCCTGATGGAACTAGCCATAACAAATGCAACACACCTGGATGCATAATGGCCTACCCAGCATACCCTCCACATCACGCAACCCACCCCCATACCAAAACGTCCACCAAATCCAGCCGTACTTGGCCTACTGGTTCGTTGCAGACACAGCTACACATAGTGACCCCTATGCGCATATGTAGTAGATATTGTCAACCTAGGCAGTTTCAGGATTGCAAACCATATATCCCCTTCATGTAAAACCCCCTGCACATTTTCATAAAGCCAAAAGAATCTTCGATATCGGTCTTGTTTTGGTCTTGTCCAATTTTTGAGATAGCCCTCACGGGATAACTAAGTTGTGTAAATAGTAGAAGGGTACGACGACATGATGTCCAATCCTGTAGATATCTGGACACAAGTCAGAACGTGAAGTAGAGGTCCATGACACTGTCCAGGCCTAAGTGGTCATGCATAATCTACTATCCAGGAAAAAACACCTTCCCGTGATGCACGTGTCCCGACACGAATAGGCGGGAGAATATATTGCACACATTCGCATAGTGGCAAACGGCATAAGGGTGAGGAAGACACTGACGTAAACAGGACAACCCTGACCAAGTGTGAGGGATACTTACTGTGTGCAGGCATGACTGACCATACCTGTCAACCTGTGTGAGCTAGATATCTGGACAGAGCCGTGAATACAAGTGAGACAAAGGTCCAAAAGCAGAGACAATTGGTAAAGATAGCTCTTAGAAACATAGAAATATGATAGAATAACAGTTTGCACAATGGCATTAATGTCCGGAGTATGAAGTCTGAAACCCAACTGTCTGCCAGCACGTTCCGACTTCAGTCTTTAATGCTGAGCTACTGATGTGCCAGAACACAACAGTGTATTACAGAGGTCCGGACCATACCACTCAACTGTCCAGATATTTGCAGAATGACCAGAGTTTTGCCTTATATTATTGATGTGTGCCTCCAACGATCTGCACCTGTCTGGTAAATAGCTGAGGATTGACGTCACTAAATAATGAGAATTATATTGAGTTTAAGACTCCACATCCTGCAGAAAAGTCATGCTAATGCAAAACCTAGTATTCTATCAATGTTCTAAGCTTGTAAGAGCAATAGTTAAAATGTGTCCCTATTAGTCCCCCCATCATGTAGGTTTTGCGCAGATTTGTTGCTCTAAGAGGTTGAGAGGTATGGTCCATACATATTTACAGTAACAACCCTTCACATTTGTGTAATGTACAACTGCATACCTGTAGTCACTTTATGTCCAAGATAATAATCCCCGTATGACTGAATACAGGTAACAGTCAAATGTGAATGGGAATACCCCTCACCATGGAGTATGGACTGTAACAACCCCACCCATAATATGTATTGCCAACAGAATAAGCTGCTGACAGGTGCCCAAACACCTGTGTCTATAAACACAAGTAAAAATTCATAATAGGGAGAAACTCCCTGCCCATATGCTTCGTCTGACATTTGAACTCAGCCAGGGAAGTTCCATTCACCAGGCGGACAAGCCTAAACCCAGATCACTACATGAACACCCTGACAATCAAAGACCTGTATGTGCCAGGACTATATGCCTTGGTGTTGTGCATATCCTTGGAGTGATTAACAATGCAGCCGGGGTCCACAGCAGTAGGCAATAGGGAATGTGTAATATGTAGTACCACATTTTTCCTAGCAGGAGAATGGATGCCTGTGTTGTAAGTGAAGCGGTGAGGTGTATGTTGATGTAGCTAAGTACTGTGGGTATGCATATCAATGAGGCAGAACACCAGTAGAATAGTGGTTCCGGCATGCAGCCAACGTAAATGCAGTCCCGGTTGACCTACGACCACTGCACACATAACTTTAGAGTGTAATGAATGCATTCGTGCTGTACACACATTTAAATATGTAAAGGTGAACGTGTGTTTCGCATCAGTCCGTAAACCGGAATAAAGATATGTAACTGTTACTGTCAGAAGTATGAACGGCCACATAAGCACAAATATCTATTAAACATATGTAACCCACAATAAGGATATGCAAGTGCGCCTGCGTAATCCGCTCACAGCATAGCAAACAAATGTTGTTATCTCCACATTATATATACATGGCTCATACCTGTTAACCCAGTAAGGTATGAAACCAGACAAAGCCATGAAAACAACTGGTACAAATAGGGACAATCCCCAGATATTGCCCTAACAAACATAGAAAGTGGATAGAATAACAGGTGTGTCACTAGCATGGATTCTCTGAAGGGAAGGAAGCCATAACCTTAAATGCTTGTCATTATTTTCCCAACATCAGTCTTTAATGATATGCCACTAAATTGCCAGATAGACACAAGGTTATGAAAAACAGACCAAAGATAAGAGGCAAACAGCTGTACATTCATCGAAAATCTGTACAGTTGAAAGGTATGATATGGATATATATATCTGTGTATACACATAATCCACAGATGTAAACCAAAGCAAATTATGAAATGAGGAATGTACAGACATATGTATATATATATATACACAACAAATATATGTCCCTGTAGATATAACACATGTACATAAATAGGTCAAAGTATAGCTATTATGGATAGACAGACAGACATGCACGAAAGGTGAATAAACCACTGCTCTCCAAACCATTGCCTGGAAAGTACCAGTGTGACAGGCCTGCAAGTACTACACTTTAAACATGAATATAGGTGTCCTTTGCAGGACCCCAAAAATTGATCCCATACAAAGTGCAAACTATCATTGATGCAAATGAAGTCACAGCTGCAACTATGATATAGCTGTACATGCAACAGTAGCAGGTGCAAGGGTAATAACACATGGGTCGATAGAATGTATGACGTATGACCCGATATCTGGAGAGTGGGGAGTGCTTAGAAGTATCCTCACATTTTATTATCGCTCACATTAAACATGTCTAATAGGTACTGTGGAGGGGTGTCAGATATGGGAATCATGGGTATGCAGAAATGGGCCTAGGTGTTGCTTGGCACAGATTTATTAGGTCTGCCCCATTGGAGTGATCAATATACCTATGTGGGTATAGCACACGCCTATATTCTCCAAAAAGGTTCAACCCATCTACTGGATTTTGTGTAAACCATTGGGAGAAGATGTAGGGACCTATATCAGTGTCATGTAGGTGATTATCATGGATAGACATGCGTACGACCAAGATGGTAACCATACCTGCCAAACTGTCAGAATAAGACAGCTGGACTAAGGCATAGTACATGGAATACAAATAGGGACTATATTAAATATACCCCAGTCAAAGTCAGAATGTTGATAGAATAATGGTGTAGTCAGTATGCAAATATGCGATACATGATACAGTCAGCTGTCCGTGCAAGAGCAGAGTTATGTGCAGAAATGTACCCGGATGTTAGGCGACTAACGTTCTGCACATTGTTAAACGGAGCAATGACAGCTGCAAATATGGTATGAATACAGTCGAAGAAGCATGCCAATGTCCAAATCTAAGGCCAGTGGCATTATTGTTCATTTAATATCATTAAAACTGTAGTTGTCCTCCCCTGATCTCCGGTGTGGAAACGTAGCGCAGCGCCACAAGAACGCGCTGTGCTTCAAAACAAGTCTAATATGTATAATAGACATAGAAAATGTAGGTTTAGTTAGATGTTAGTACGCCATGCAGATGAATGGCAAGCTGGGGACAACATGGCAACTGCGTACTGGCTGTTGTGTGGAAGCGCTCTGTCAGAGATGTAACGAAGCATTTGTAGGCAATGTGATGCAAGTGAGGCTGAGGATAGTGAATCACAACATGTCATGCCATATGGGCCAAGCCTCTACAGTGTAGTGTGGGTAAGGGGACTAGTAGAGTAGAAGATAGTTGACAACATGAGTGTGTATGTATAAAACACCAATCTTACTGGAGTAGTGTCACATGTTCGCTGTCAGTACTCAGTGGAAGAGGCGTGTTATGAACTATCCTAGGAAAGTCAGGAGACTGATGGTGTATGCCATCAATACCACCGATGTTACCTGCAAACCTGCCCACAGTGTGTCCGCACCTGTGTGCGCCAGTAAGCCCGAGTAAGCATATGTGTGCGTGTGTCAGCCCGTGTGCGAGTGTTGAAGAACGAGTAAGCTAGTGTACAAATGGTGAAGACCGGGTAATGTTGTGTATGCCAGTGTATGCGTTTGTAAGCATGTATACTACACACATCACACACATACTGCACACTCAGACACACATGCTGCCAATACTATACACATCAGTGAAATGGCACATGAATGGAGAATACATCATCAGAATTAACAGTGCTGTAAACTATGCTACATTGATGGTCATAGCTGCAATGCATCATGCCTGCTGATATACACCAGGAAGTATCACACTTTATGTTAACAGCATTCTAACATCAATACAGTGGAATACAGCCACCGTGTGCATCAGCACCAGGTTAGTCTGATCCTGCATCAATATTACACATCACAGGTGGTGGCACAGGTGACATATGCACATGGTGTGGTGTTACATTTCCAGAGCTGTCATTGAACCATCCAAGTTACACGTAGGTGTGTGTGTGTGAGGGACAACAGTTATTGCATGGCCCAAAGGTGATGCAATGGGTTTATGTGATAGCCCTAGCTGTTTATGGTATGTGTGTGTGTCTGCATATACACAAGTACAGCATGTGTCAGCCATATACAGGAGGTTGTGGGACAGTCACAGACTGCATCTGTCAGCCTGTAGAGATAGTCATTACTGGCCATGGACACCCATCCATGCATCCAACACTAACCCAGTCCTGCACCTGTCACTGTATATACACACACAGTCCTGGGATCTGTACCACAACCTGTGGATAAACGTGAGTCAGTAATGTGAGTTGCATAGAATTGTCAGTTACTACATACGGATATGAGCCATACTCCCCCTGCAAAGTAATAACCAATGTTGACGGTTGCCGAGATGTGCATACGACCATGCAAAGGTGCTGTACTAACATTGTTTCCAATGCCCCTTGTAATACCCAGCAACACAATAACCGTTCACTACACAAGTATAACCAACGATCACTACAGCACACAGTAGGTGCACTATCACAGAGCCATAGCAGATGTGCATACATCCAAGGTGATCACGTACAGATAATGCAGCACATTCAAGAGTGATAAACTCAACATACATACATACATATATATATATATATATGTAGATAGATACAGACACACACACACACACAACACATGTGGCAGGGTTGGGAGCAGAACACAAACGTAACCACTGTACCACACAACAGTATTACGCAATTACACAACCATGATTAGTAGATCACAGCATTCACACAGGCATATGTCTAGCCTGTAGATAGCAGCATCAAATGCAAAGACGCCGCATGGATGTTATAGTGAGTGAATACTGTAAAAGCAATGTACTGTTGTCATGCAGCTGGAAACAAACACGCACACTTGGCAGGGCTGTGAGTCGAACATACACCTAACTACCCTATCACACTACAGCATGACACATTTACAGAACGCGCTACCATGATTACTAAACACAGCAGTCCCAGAGGCCTACTTCTAGGCATGTGTCATCATCCGCAAAAGCAAAGACATCGTTAGGACATATCTGTGGTGTGAGGCGTCTAAAAGCATGACTGAGTCCCCAGGCGGATGGGAGCATGCGCGCACACACACACACACACACACACACACACACACACACACTTGGCAGGGCTAGGAGTCGAACATACACCTAACTACCCTATCACACTACAGCATGACACATTTACAGAACGCGCTACCATGATTACTAAACACAGCAGTCCCAGAGGCCTACTTCTAGGCATGTGTCATCATCCGCAAAAGCAAAAACATCGTTAGGACATATCTGTGGTGTGAGGCGTCTAAAAGCATGACTGAGTCCCCAGGCAGATGGGAGCATGCGCGCGCACACACACACACACACACACACACACACACTTGGCAGGGCTAGGAGTCGAACATACACCTAACTACCCTATCACACTACAGCATGATGCATTTACAGAACGCGCTACCAAGATTACTAAACACAGCAGTCCCAGAGGCCTACTTCTAGGTGTGTGTCATCATCCACAAAGGCAAAGATGTCAGTAGGAAATATCTGTTATGTGAGGCGTCTAAAAGCATGACTGAGTCCCCAGGCGGATGGGCGCATGTGCACACACACACACACACACACACACACACACACACACACACACACACACACACACACTTGACAGGGCTGGGAGTCGAACATACACCTAACTACCCTATCACACTACAGCATGATGCATTTACAGAACGCGCTACCGAGATTACTAAACACAGCAGTCCCAGAGGCCTACTTCTAGGTGCGTGTCATCATCCGCAAAGGCTAAGATGTCGGTAGGACATATCTGTGGTGTGAGGCGTCTAAAAGCATGACTGAGTCTCCAGGCGGACGGGAGCATGCGCACACATACACACGCACACACACACACACACACACACACACACACACACACACACACACACTTGGCAGGGCTGGGAGTCGAACATACACCTAACTACCCTATCACACGAAAGCATGATGCATTTACAGAACGCGCTACCGAGATTACTAAACACAGCACTCCCAGAGGCATACTTCTAGACGCGTGTCATCATCCGCAAAGTCAAGGATGCCGACAGGGATTGTATAGAGAGTGATCAGTCTGAAAGCATACAGACATATTACTGTCCCACGGTATACGCAGACAAACACACGGCAGTGGTGTGATCAGGGCAACTAAAGATTTATGGAGCACTACAACAACAATACATAGACACGGGACATGCCACAGACAGTACACCCTTTAAGATAGTCGACCAGTGTGTACTCGGTAGGCATCCATCGTGACGTTGAAAATGGACATCTGTTGCCTGGATGACCACCATGGCTATACAGGATGTCAACAGCCATGCCCATGCACAGAGGGACATCACCGACACAAGGTGTCACTGGCCATGGCCACATGCCTAGTAATACACGTCCGTTCGGAGTGTCCTGTGTGCCGATCTACACAACCACGTACTGGGCATGCTCACACACTTAGCAGTTGCAAAGGGCTGTCTTGCATGCAGACGGAGTCTCAACACACAAGGGCTCAGTTTGGACTGTCCTGTGTGTCTATCCACACAACCGCGTACTGGGCATGCTTACACACTTAGCAGTTGCAAAGGGCCATCTTGCATGCAGATGGAGTGTAAACACGGAAGGGCACAGTAAGGTATAACTGTTCCCACGCACAGGGCAGTCACACACATGCAGTAACCAGTACACACTCAGCTGCCATCACAGCTGCCACAGGTGCAGATCACAGACGTACACACCGCAGTCTACACTGTAGCCCTCAAGACATTACCATGTCGTTGGTGCAGCAATACACAGCATACATTACCACAACACCGTGTGACACATGACCAGTGGGCTGTACAGAGGCTACACAAACTGTGCAGAGTGCACATGTACTGACAGGATTCCAACATATGGTAAGCATTGCAATGATACCACTATACATGACCAGGTCAGCTCAAGACATACCAGGGGTCCCGGGTCTTACACAGCTGTGACAGATGAGTGTTGCTGTACACCAACGAACACACATCTGGATATGTCATACATGTGATTGCACTGGATGTGTGCATGGACCGCACACACAACACATATGTACATAGCATAGCCTTTGCTGTACCCCGTGCAGAACAGTTGCCTAAGCAATGATATGCACGCAAATGGAAGGTAGGTCCATGCTCACAGTACAGGAGCTAGCAATGTTGACCGAGGACACATACCCCTGTACTGGTGGCCCATGACACCCATGATATAATACCACAGTCCATGTGTTATGTATGTCAACACACATGTCCACCAATAGCAATGCATACAAACATGGCTACAGGAGACACATGTACAATCTGTACTGTGCATGCAGCAACCATGCATGTGCAGTGGCCGATGTCCATAACACAGCTGCGCCCAACTACAACATGCAGCCCCATCATTGACACCTGTATATGATGACATACAGACATACAGACAACAGTTGGTTGTACAGCACGTATGGAGGGATGTGTGTACATAAAGTGGTGATCCACCTGTGTAAATGTGTGTGTCGGGGATGGCTCACAGTTGTGTCACACGCCATCCTACCATGCCATGTGCATACAGTATGTTATGTCACTGTTACTTGATGGTGATGACATAATGCATACACAGTGGTCAGGTGTTACCAACTGTATGTCACATGACACCTGTAACACCTACATCCTCCCGTGTGCATATAGCAATTGCCAGACATAACGCTGGTACACATAATGCAGACAATACCGCTGCATGTCTATCAAACGTCTCATCATATGGCAGGTGTATCATTCCCAGCACTTCCATGTGTGTCCGATTGTGTGAACACATATGCTACATATCGTGGGGATTACGTCCCAGTTGTTACACATTCCTGTACATGGTTGTAGAGATCTGGACATACTGCGGTGTGGAAAGCATGACGTCGGCAGGTGTGGTACATCACACACATCGGCTATCCGTATACACATTTCTGGTCACCATAGTGTGTGTGTGTGTGTATGTATGTATGTATGGCTGTCTGGTGCTTGGTGTGAGGGTGTATGTTACTATACAGTGAAAACAGGTCACTAACCCCTCATGGTGATGCAGTCAACTACCCTGTTGATGCCATCGGTCCCAGCTGTACTGGCTACCTGTGCATGTTCCTTCTCTGTGTCATGTGTGGGTGCAACGTACTGCGATTGTGATGACCACATAGGCATGGGTCCTCACCTCAACACTATGGGGTGTGCGTTATAGTGTACACCCTGTGAATGTGGCCATGTTCCTGTAATGTGACAGGGTATTACTGCTACACAGTGTGGCCTCATGCTATCAAGTGGCATCTAATGTCATCATTGGCCAGACTGCTGTGTACAACCCCTGCACCATGTCAACATACCTGTAATGTTTACTGGTACATATGTTATGTCTCTGTCCACTGTAGCCTGTTCAACTGATCACATGCTTCAGGTGCAGTATATGTGCGGACATCTGTGTCATATTAGACTTTCCAATAGTCAGGTTGAGGGTACGTTTAGCATGCTGATATTGCCATACATGCCTGTGAGTACTCCACAGTTACTTATGGGGGACTGCAAACACTGCTACCTGTAGGCACATGCCAGTACACCATAGGAGGGAACCAGGGCATCATTACCAACATGTTGTTACTGTTGTAACCAATACACATACTGTGAACATATCATAATGCATGCTGCACCTGGACTACATGATATGACTGGTGCATGTTGACAGTACACAACTGATGTCACATACACATCTCTCAATTCACACACAACCACTGCAACATACACATCCCTCACTATGCATACACAAGTAATGTTAGATACACCTCTCACTATTCTGTTCACCCTGTGCATCAGACCATTTCAGCATATCCCTGCACCGATGGTGCAGATGACAGGGATGTGGCACAGGCTTCATCATATGCACAGGGTGATACTGTTTGCCAGGGGTATAGGCTGCACCAATGGATGACATCATGTGTGTGGGTAAGGGCCAGTGATTTGATTGGACATGTCTGTTCCGTATGCATGTGGGTGTTGTGGAGCCCTACAGTTATGTTTGCTGTGTGCGTGTATGTGTGCACACAGTTCTGTCATTTGTGAGGCCTACACAAGGGTATTATTGACAGCTCCAGATTGTACAGACCAGGTTGTACAGCTCACTGTGACTGGCCACGGCCACGTGTCCTGTGCCTGCCAGGGGTTGCATGGGCACTACCAGGCGGAGGTAAAGAATGGCTACTGTCTGATGACACATGGCCACTGGAACCGTGTCCCCACCGGGAACATCTAGGGTCATGTCCACATGGCCTGCTGTGTCCTGGTGTGGACAGCGCAGCACCAGCTGCACTGCTACTGCTACTGGCACTATGGGAGTGGCCATGTGAGGTGGCACGTTCACATTGACCTGCACTAGGTGGTGTAGCTGGCCTACATCCACGTGGCCTACGCCTCACCCCTACCAGATGTTCCAGCACAGACAGCTCACGCTCACGGATTGCCATGCCATGGTCAAGGATTCTGACCATGTCACCCAATCGCTTGTCCAGAACATCAGTAAGCTGCTGTTGAGCACCTGCCAATGCCTGGATGTTGTTGTTTAGGGAATGGATAGCAGCCCTCTACAGCCTCTTCCCTTCTCTGTTCTGCCGTTCAGCACATGCCTGTGCTGCCATTACAGTCTGGAACATGCGTCTGGTGATTCCAGCTGTTGTGCTTTGTCTTGCAGATGCATGTCTGCCAGAGGTCCTCCTACGAGCAGCACCGGCCACATGCCTGTGTGGCACATCTGCAGTCAGTACACTGCCACCATGGTGTGGAGACACACCTTCTGTAGCCACCACACGTTTCTGTTCAACGCTAACTGATGCTAACTGTCCTTCCTCTATGGCCACTGGTGATGCAGTATGTGTTGGCAGCTGAACTGTGTGCGGGGAAGAGGGGGACATAGCTGGGATGGCAACCATTGGCACAGATTCAGCCCCTGACATCCCTGCCTGTAACTCATGCATATGTTCATCACTGCTAGCATCTGTGGGGACACTATCAGATGGGCCGCAGGAGGGTAACGCACCTACATCACCTGTGAATGCAAAGAAAGACTCTAAATTACAATAGACACACACACTGACACACACACACACACACACACACACACACACACACACACACACACACACTGACACACACTGACACACACAAACACACTGACACACACACACACACACTCACACCGACACACCATGCATGTGATATGACAGATGGCATGCAGCATGCTTGTGATACAGCTGACAGTATGCAGCCCAGACATCAATAGTGTTTGTAAGCATTCCCCCTGGAATGCGCACCACAGCAGGCAGGTGTCATATCATTACCCATGCAATTCACACGATCATGGTAATATGCATGCATCGCTGTGATACACCATATGGACCAGAACAGGATAACAGTACACATGTCTGATGTGACCTTGACATGTAATCTGCTGACGTGTGCTTTAACAAACATGCATGCCTGACACAATGGTGTCCTGATGCATGTACAGCTTTGTACTAGGTATCACATTGTAGTGTTGCCCATATGCCCTACAGATAGACTGCATGTTGAGCAAATGTGCATGGGCACGGTAGGGGACCATGAGCCATCTACATTGCTGGACAGTGTGAAGTACAGACACTGTGCCATTGCATGGCATCATGAGGCATCTATAATGACAAACAGTGCATGATATGTACACATTGCATATCCAGAACTGCATGCATACCCATGACATGCCTGTGGATTGTGACTCACGATGCTGAGGTGTATACACACCATGCCATGCTGTGTCATGTGACAGGTCAGTGGAGGACATACAGATGACACCCCTGCATGATGACTACAGAGTGTTAGCTGCCTGGCAACCATGTCCACACACAGCGGACCTGTCACATCACCATTTGACACATGTCATTCATGTACCATGCACACAAGGTGCACAGCTAACAGTGATGTCCTATGGTAGCAAGGGAAATGTACAGTATCTCTGGCCTGGTGTCACTGTCGGTGTAATCTGTACAGGTGACTACTGTCATGCTATGACACAGACGTCATGTTCAACACATCTTATGAGGTAGATGTCACTGACACCTCCACTAGCTGTGCACAGGCATTTAAGATGTGCAGTGTACCACATCACCTGTACAATCTGTCTAGTATGGCTGTAATTGGACCATGTGTGGACAAAGTGGGACAGGGTGTACCCACATCCCATTTACTGTGTGGCTACGTGTCTCCGGCCATCCCCCATGGCCATGTGTGCACATGTGTAGGTCATGTATGTGATGGCCATTTATCACACATGCCTGTGTTGTCCCATATGACATACACCCATAAATGTTGGATATGTCACCATCCACAGGGCTATGCAGACAACAGGTGTATGTGTGATATGTGGGGTATGGGTTTTGGGAAAGTGTGACAATATTGCAACCAAAACGCTACGTGTCTGAGACATGTCGGATGGAACATCACAATGTGTGAACCCATTCCAGGGGCATATAACACAATGGTGATGCCTGTGGTCTGCCCATATCACTGCTCACTGTGCATTACTGTTTTGTCTACCACATGTTTTGTTCCACTGTATAGTACATATGCCTCCATTGTAGAACACCTCCACCATTGTATGCACAGCTGGACACATGTAGCAATGACAAATTCTGTGGTTTCATGTCTGTGTGTCAATTCATTTGTATATATTGCACATGTGTGGCCTGTGTGGATGATGGGTGATGCGACCTGTATATCCATGTATTAACTGGCCACATGGTGAATAGATCTATGCTTTGACATGCCTGATACCGATGACAGTCTCACCTGCAATGGACTCTTGTGTGTGTGGCATGCCAGAGATACCTGTATAGGGTGACACAGCAGTATGAACATTATCCATGACTGTATGACAGCCACAGGGTGCACAGTGCAAGTTAACACATTCACCTGTACAATAGCATATAGTAAGCACATGTGTGCATACCATACCTCTAAACCTCTTAGAACAAGAAATGTGGACCAAGCCTACTATGATGGTGGACAAATAGGGACAACTGTGACATATTGCTCTTACAAACATAGATATTTGCTCGACTAATAGGTTTGCATGCACAAGGTTTTACATGGAATGTGCAGTCGTACACACAAATGTATATCATCATTTAATGACTCCATTCCTCGGCTATTTGCCAGAAAGGGACAGATATTAAGGGGAACACACCGACAATATGAGGCAGACATCTGGACATCCTGCAAATACGTGTACAGTTCAGAAGTATGGTGCATACACAGGGTAGTATAATGTAGCATGCAGCATGTGTGTCCACATACCTTGCATATGTTGTTACATTACATGCTGTACACTGACACATGCATGTATGTGGGATATACTGGCCATATGTTCAGTACTGACTTATCAGGAATCTCCAGGCTCATTGGTTGGGAGACAACCACCTCCATGATGACAGCTAGTGTTTGTGGGAGCTGTTCCGAGGGTGTCCCCAGACTGGCCAGTAGCTCCTCTGTGTGTGTGAGTGGAGGCTGGGTTGGTGGCCCACCACCTGTTCCACCTTGTTCCCTGGTG
The DNA here is from genome assembly GCF_019279795.1 of Protopterus annectens. NCBI lineage: Eukaryota > Metazoa > Chordata > Ceratodontiformes > Protopteridae > Protopterus > Protopterus annectens. The sequence continues at coordinate 100,575,900 of NC_056743.1, read as the reverse complement.
ATTGCAGTGGCATGCTGTTTTGCATGATGTATCAGGTCCGTGCAGTGTCTGCGCACCTGCTGGTAGGTGCGGTTGTGGCCACTCACTTTGTTGACCCTCCTGCAAAGATCCTGCCACAGGTTGTCCCGCTACTGTGCATGCTGTGGCACATGGCTAAATAACACCTCGTAATTCTCATGGAGGTACGGGATTAGGACGTCATCCTCCTGTCGGCTGAATGCTGGTAGGCATGAACGAGGCATTATCTGTAAGACATGATGAAGGTGACAGGTCACATCTACAGACATATACAGTGATACTGCTGCACATACATGTCTAGTACATCTGCACAGTTATCTTTGCAAATCAACATGACACTAACACGACTGGAATGTATGTGTCACACACATGTAACACCCATTATGCATTGGATATCGTCTTCATATATGTGTGGCACCTCATTAGTGTTCCAACTGCATGTGACGTCTGTCATCATGTGGGCATGTCTGTTTGCCTGCACTGGTGTTCTTACCTATCTGCACATGCCTGGATATATCCACGCTAATGCTGTTGACCTTGATGCTGTGTTTGTCACATATAAACAGAGACACAGCCTTAATGGACTTGGGCAGGGACAATGCACCAAGTATGCATGGAAACCTGTACATGCATCTGTTTTTCCATAGATATCTACACTGCACTGTACAGCTGTTCACATTTTGCCACGGATCGCCTGTATTGCACATGTGATTGACATGGGACAATGGCTAGTCGGACGTCATTCGCAGGTAAGGTTATCGGCTATAGCATGTACAGGCTGGGTTTACTAGATGTATCCGACACCCATTATGCCACCGCGGGGGCATCAGTGACACATTACCGATCCAGATGGTTGATACTACATCTACCATATGGCCATCACACCATGTATGACAGGGATGATGTGTGCAGCTATGTGGACAGGGCTGCATGGTATGGTGGGAGTATGTCACAGGTATGGCACAGGGATCTATCCAGCATGTGGCCAATCTAGTCGTAGGACGGTGGTTGTCCATGACGTATGTTTTTCAGATCAGGCTATGGACATGTAGCATGTCCAACAGCATAGTGCGGCATATGTCTGTATGCAAGGTGGATAGCATGCTGCATACTGGAGGTGAGTATTGTGGAGGCTGGTATTGGCCATCCACGCATGGGCCTTACCCCTGGAGGGTGATATGTGTTCCAATATTGGTCACACGGGTGCTGTGTATGCCTGTCCAATGATCTCCATGCTCATGGATACCACCCTGTCATGTCATGGGTACCTCGGTTGACTACCTAAAAGGCTAGGGAGACGTTTCCAGCTCAGGGAGGTGTACTGCACAACACCATCCCCAACACAGTGTCCATAATGTTGACCACAGCCTAGGTGTTACTTAATGGGTACAGGGGTATTTCCCTAGTGGTGTCATTGCTGATATCATCCACCAGAATGTGCAGATATGTCACACACCTCACACATACAGCCCATTCTGTATGTTGTTCACAACACTGTGACAACTATTGCCCATAGGTCATGGCCATTCACATCCTCACATACACAGATGGCTGACATTTGTCTGTGTGGTATGGGCTACAATGCGGGTGGGGTACAACACATTAACCCTGGTTTACTGTAGCTGACACGGTGTGATATGCACATATCACTGTAGCAAATTTAGTAGTTGTGAGTCTGTCAACAGGCCACTAGTAGAACACTCCTGTGACATACAAAGGCATTTAACATTTACATTGATAAAGGTTCGTGGACTTGCAGACCATACCTGGCAGTGTTCTGATGCAGTGCCACCAATCATGACTGTCATCAACACTTGTGGGTTGATGTTATCCAACACCCTATCTGTATTGTATGGGCATGCTCGGCACTTGCTCAGAGCTTCTTGGCACGTTATGAGCCACTGCTTAGTTTAGCACCCATTTCACACCACTCCTCAAAGGTACATTGTCTGTCCATATATTTCCAGCTTGCTTACAGTACAACAGCTGTCGTACACACATCACTCACATATCTCATGAGACATAGTAGTTTATACGGCATGTCCACCTGGCACGTACCAGTTATATACAGGCATGTCCAACTGGCACGTACCAGTGCTATTGCCTGTCACTATGATGACTATGTTGTACATGTGGCAATAGAGCTATTGTCATGTATACAGTCAATGCACACCTCCCAACATACAACAGTACAGCCTGTGGGGGATGCACATATGCAGCCCTGCTGGGGGTTATACTGTCACCAACCCTGACTGCGCCTGACATATGTGGGGATGTGCAACATTTGCAACACACCCCACTCATCACATAGTTCCACACGATCCTCACCACAGGCTACACATACGGAGACACCTTGTACATTGCCCCTCCATACTCTGTGTGGGCACCAATGGCAGCCCACATCGCCAAACACAACTACACCAACCTATAGCCCACAGACACGTGTGCCCATCACATACGGCCAATAGGGTGTTGTAACATACACAACACACCTGTCATAGGTGACTGTCGGCGGTCACACTGCTGTTCCACTCAGCAGGCTACACAATGCGATAGTCATTTACATCCTGCTGTCAAATAACTGGTTCTGCAACATAACCTATTTACACATGCCACAACTCAGCAGGTACAATGTGACTGTCATTTTCCATGTTAATGTGACTGAAGTTGTATCTCAGGGCACAGACTACGTGTGCAGGGACATGCAATAGCCCACCAATGTTGTAGCCCTGATGGTGTGGTCCAAGCCCTGGGGAGCATTTTGCAGTCATCTGGATCTGTTACCACTGTACAACGTACGACTGTCACTCCCAACAGTTTTCCATGCTTCTGCTGTCATTCTACAGGCGTCCGGTATACGTCCACTTTGACAGACCTGGTCAAACAACATGATGCTGTGGCACAGTTGACCTGCACCTGTCAGCCGTGGGAGTACGGATCACATGTCAGACTCTTGCTGCTTTTATACTACCTGTCTTGCACAGTGTCCAGTAACAGTCACTACCAGAATGGAAACTGGCTAGCGGAACATGTGGTCATGTAACACAATGCTTGATGACATCCTCTGTGATGCACGCAGGCAAGGCACACCTGATACTGCACCACTTCAATATCTCTGCAGTGACTGGGACCTGCCTCTTGGCTCTGCAGAGCACATCTGCAATGACTGGTTATAGACAGACCATACCTCTCAGGCACGTACCTGGACTGGCACACCCACGGCTGAGGTGTCCCCATATTCCACTATGTTGTACACACATCCTGGCTGGTTACTTAGCACAATGCATCACAGGTGCTCTACGTGCAAATAACTGTGTCTGGAACTGCTATGCACAGTATTACCAGCTGCGGATTCAACATACCCCACGGTTACCAGACCTCATTTCATGGTGTACTGGACAGCTGGGCTCATACTGCTGCTACAGATGTGAGACTGACAGTAACCCACACTTAACTGTGATAGCCGCACATATACCAACACATTAGGCATACGCTGTCAGTGAGGCATAACCTCCACTTGGCTGGTTCGACCAATACACACCACCTCCAAGACCAACAGTATCCTTGACATGGACACTACTAACATGTGACTGTTGTTCCACACCTGGGGTTATCCCCTCATTGGTGGAATCTGAACATATGCTACTCACCCTTGTTAGCCACATACCGGCACCACACACTTCATGGCATACACAGTAGATGGTTACTACAACACCTACTACAGATGTCATTTGACAGTGGTAGTTGATGTCATGACACACGTGCAGGTGGACAATGCACATACAAACGCTGAGACATACCCCAGTGCACTTCATTAGCACGTACATGACAATATGGATCATGCTATTCCACACAGAGCCATGATGGTACACACCAGATAACAGATGCCACTCTGGGGGTGCGGTTCCATGGACATACTTTACAACAACAGATGGGGGCTGTTGCACAGTGGTGTACATTCCCATGGGTGGGGTATCTCACTGGTCAGCCTTGGTAGGGCCACGGGACCCCCTCAACACATACTCCATAACTAGCGACGTACACATTAGTGCGACACATTCTGAGATGTACCACCAGGCATTATGGTGGTATGTCAGTGGTCGTATGCAATACCGACATCTGCTCGCACATACAACTGTCACTCTGGAACATGACAGTAACAGGTGATGTTGGCAACATGCTGTCAGATGGCTTCAATGCTAACATTACACCCTCTCACTCCCTACGGGGCCACATTCCTAGCAGGAACATTGCTGTGTACCTGCAGTCACACCTACACTGTACTAGCCTGCACGCTATATGTCCTAGGACACTGACCCCTTTGTCACCCTACAAACTTCCAGGCTGTGATATCCACAGACCTCTGAATGACATGTCTCCCCACTGGGACACCATATTCAGTAATAGCCTTGTACCAGACATTGTGGCCCCTGACTGGCACACAGCGACCGTTACACTCCACACAACTGGCGCCACAATGTACTACTGGGACTATTGCCCTCCACACCTCACTGGACTGTTCTGCATGGCTATAGGGCACATCATCATGGACATCAGTCTTTGTTGTGCTCCAGTCCATTGATGCCAGCTGGGTTGGTCTTGTTGGGGCCACAGCATGCCCCTATACCTGTTGAACACCTTTCATACAGTCGCCAGAGTAGTTGATGATGACATGGGGATCCACACAGCCTACATTGTCCTCTCGCTGCCTTTCAGCACCGTTCTCCATTCTGGTATTGACAACATACACATCCACCTGCACATCAACACATATGTCTCAGGATGTTATGCGAAGTGGCTAATGGACAGGACACACACACTGAGGGGGCCATACCATATCACATACTGCATTCCAGTTACACTTGCCATACCACAGTCCTCAGTCATGGGGCCCTCATGTTCGGTATATGCTTCCCTGAGGTACAGGCTACCACTGAGGGGACTTCCCTGCCTAGCTTTACAGACCACTGCATACAAAGCACCGTTGTTGATCCACCAGCTGATACAGACCTCATTCATATGTGTGTCAATGTGACGGATACCTGATATGAGCATCATGGCCTCAACCTGCATGACACTTGGTATGATCATCATCTTTGCAGTACACCATCCACCCACTGGTTATCACATAGGTGTTAGTCCCCTACATGCATGTCGCATTGTACGTGTTCGTACTACACATGTATGTCGCACACACTCCTGCGATTGCCACATTGCCGCTGTGGCGTGGATATCCTTCTATGTGTTCACACTTGTCTGTACTGGGTGTGTAGCTGCTACATAGGCACCCATTGTACCTTTGAACACCGGACTTGTACACACATCCATGGGTACAACACCTCACTTAGGGTGCACCTTACACAACAGCTACAGCTTTACATAAGTCAACATTAAAACACTATGACGTTTATTGAGCTACGACAGTTAATGTTTGCGGCTGCAGTACAGACACCACGTCTGTACACATTTTCGGGCTACATACTCAGGGGTGACCTCTGCTGCAAACACAGGGCCCATGTCTGCAAATATGTTAATGGATATACTTCACATACGCGACATAAACAATAGCCAGTGTGAGCATGATGCTCATGGATATGTGCACACACGCGACAATGTGTGGGATGTGCTTGGGGGTTGCATTCCCAGACTGGACATTCACCATGCTTTGGGACAAGATTCCTATGTACATCACGCATGGGCAGTCAGTAGCTGTGTTCATGTGATACCTCACTTGGTGGATGGTGGACACATGTACGCCAGAGATCAGTGGTTGTACTGTGCAGAGATGCAGGTTACACCTGGCTCTTCTGTTCACAGGACACTACTCTAGAGAGGTGCCACTGTTGTGCACACTGTGGTACCCCACAATGAACCTGTGGATCTATTACATGTCCTTTGTGCATGGTTACTGGAATAGCCCTTTCATTTAGATTAGCTGTCACGCTATTACAATGTTCCGTGACTACAGGTCATATGTATCCTGTTATTGTACACACCAATCATGTTCTTGTTTGTCTGTCACATCTCTTCTGCTATTCTAGTCTGGGAGTAATGTTTGCATCCTTTGCAAATGCACAGAGGTGCATAGGTTATGTTGCAGAACCAGTTACTTGACAGAGTGGATTACATTATTTCATCATAACTGTTTATACATAAATTAATTACATACTACTCATATCACTATACGATACCTTTGGTATGCATTATATGCCTGTTCTCCTGTGTAGCATATCTGACATATCAATCTACTGTACTATACATTACACATATGTTACATGGTATCCCATAATTGAAAGCATACTTGCAGAGCAGGACCACCTTAGACATGTCATTGACATTATATGCCCATACACATGCGTACTGTTACAGTATATCCACATATACTATCCCCTGCTATGGCACGTACTTGTTGCACATACCCTGCCACTGTCGGCATGTCGTATGACATTGTTCTGTTTAAAGCTGTCATGTTGCATCCCTTGTGGTGTCTATGCTGTTTACCTTGTGGCCCACTGCTGGACGCACAAGTTCTACAAGCATTAGTACGATCAGCAAGACATCACTACATAAATACCACTTCCCACTTTATGCATGGCGGAAACTTTTAATTACTGCAAACCAGGCTATGCATACACTGACATAACTTAATACAGAACATACTATACATACAGGTAGTGTTGTACATACCTTTATATCGTTATGGTATTTCGTCTTTATGTCGCTGTTCTGTATCACTCTTTGAGCTTTTTTTCGGTATGAGCATACATTTGCATATCTGGCAAGTCATCCTTATATACGTCGATACCTGCAACATGTGGTTTACTGCTGCCAATTGGTGTTCCGGTGTGACTAATTATGTGCACTTCAGCTGTGCAGCTACTGCATTCACCAATTACACGGCAACAGTGGGGTATAATTGAATTCTCCACCTGGGCATTGGCCATTTGCCCTGCCTTCGGGGAGATGGCCTGTATTGTGTTTTGTTGTGTGTAATTGCAACTGCTATGTGTAGAGGCAAGTGTATTTCGGAGTCATGTCCCCCCGTGGATTGTGTGTGACGGCTTGAGTATATGGTTCTACCTGTGACTGTACCTGTCATCCCACACGCCTGATAACGGGCTATTGCAAACACCTGTAACATTGCCGTTTGTTCCGTTATATGACGGATGCAATTTTGCATGGTGCCTTTAAATGTGTATTTCACAAAGTATGTTAATGGTTCAGCAGATGTAATTGACTAACTGGATGTTTGTGCTGTGATTACAGTCTGTATTGCTATTGTTTCCAGTGTGGGGGATGTAGGCTGGTGCACTTAGCATATACGGTTTAGTGGGGCTTGCATTTCTACGTAGTCCATATATATATATATATATATATATATGTGTGTGTGTGTGGGCCCCTTTCCTAATTACAGTGCTATCACTTACTAGACTTCTGTTACGGAAATTTACTTTGGGCCGTTGTTAATTGGTTTCTATATGGTATGCAGGTGAGGGTGATACTTCCATACCTCCGGATGTACGGCGATATGTGCAGGAGTATTTCTAAATGACCGCTATCCCGGGTATGTGTGTCCCAGATATTTGCAGTTATTGCAGTGGTGTTGGTGTCAGACCCTCTGTGGGCATGGCTTGCCACCTTTTCATATGGCCATAGTTAGACACTTGCGGGTCACACAGTGGTGTTTACAGGCTGACATATAGCCATGGTCAGGACACAGGATAGCACATACTTTTATCCTCATTACATACCAATTATTCTTGGACCTTGCCTAATTATCAGTTTGCATGTAACATTTCCATTTCTTATATACAGGCATGAGTATTTCCTGCAACTGTTGCATAATATTTGGGGCATACTAATGTCCTATACTCTCGGACAGTTGTCCTTTGTAATGTTTCATGTCAGGACACACATGCCCAGGGAGGGGCTGTCCCTCCCAATGTGTGACTGGTGTTTACCGTATGCCTACGGCTAGCTATACCTGCACCTACCGTTATCATCTACCTCCGAGTTGCCACCTACACACACACATTACAGTCACACGGAAACAAATATGGCACCCTCAACACACAGATACACAGGCTACATCACTCACAACCACAGTTGTACATGGTACCTACGTGGACCGCACCGCCGGCAGCGGTGACTACATGTTCTTACTATCATCATATTGCTCGTGGTTCTGCTGTTCCAGTACTGTGTTCTTTCTGTCTTTCAGCCTCCTGGTTACACGTGTCGGTGTGTGACACATTCCATAGTTGGCGGTATCCTATTTATTTGTACCACAAATGTGTTTTGAATATCGTTGACTTATCTATATATTTGCAGATGTCAGTGACTCCTTATATATCGACATATCACACTATCGCCCTTATATATGTGTAGATATATATATCTATGTATATGTATGTGTATGTATATATATATATATATATATATATATTTTTTTTTTTTTTTATATATATATATAAATAAAACATATCTCAGACAGGGGTAGTGACAGGCATGCTACGCCTTTCATTGTGTGTTTGTCAGTGTATACTGTGTTTCCTGGACTCCACACGTTTGTGTCTGTACCTGTCACATTACACACCTGCCATGGGTTACGATTACCTCCTGTCCCACTTTGCGAGGGACAGTCCCTCTTTGTGCAGATGTGTCCTGCAACATATTTGTGAACATAGCAAATGTCCTGTGACTGTGGGGCAAACAAATTCCCTATAGTTTATGTAATAGTTGCATACAACACTTATTCTGTATCTGACCCACCTACATGTTACAGGACATGGAACATGTACCTGCGACCATTACTAGAATAAGCTTTTTATCAATGCAACACACTGACGTTCTGGTTTTTGTACTGGCCGGGTGTATGTGTCAGCCTGCAGACATCTGCCGTATGTCCCACATTGGTCATCTGCAATGTGGCAACCCTGCCGTACGTACATCTTGGCTAGCAATAGTGTTGGGTGATTGTATACATGATTGCCTGTTCCACTCCTGGCAGTGGTCGTGTTACCCTTCAGAGCAGGCACTATTTTTTCAGGGGTGACTAATGCTGGTTTCAGCTGTTCTGTACATCATTGACCGTGATCTGCGCAGTGGTCGGTGAAGACTAGCCCTGTTTCGCGCATATCCGTATAGTCATATTTAAACATCGCTTAACAGCTGTGGGCAACGCTTATTCCCGCTAACATGTGCTACACATATTCTGATGACGTGCATCCGGAATGCATTCCCTGTGCCGTCGGGATTGCGTTAGATCCATTGCAGGACGTGTGACCAGGAACATGCACGACAGTCACTGCATGTACCACTTGGACATCTGGGGGTTGTACACGTATTATGTCATTTTGTATGTGAAGTACACTACAGCAGTTACTTCACACTACACTTACTGGCTGTACTCCGGCACCGGATATGTATATCACAATTAGCTACACCCGCTAATGTGCTAGACCTTCATATGACCGTGGATGCAGCATGCTGGGGGGATGAATGCCTGTCATGGGTATATCCCCTGCCTTGACACAACATCCATGATTACATTTTGTGGAGCCCCTCAGTAATGCAGCGGGGAATCCATGCTGAGTGTGTGTAGGACAGTGCTTACACACATGCTCCCGCGATTACCTCTGCTCCAGTAAGCGACAGTTGCTTACTCGATGTTGTGGCAACAGGAGTCACTGTTTGCCCCGTTTGGTGTTTTGCCTCTGACAATCGGGCGTGTACCTGCCGATGTACCTGAGAACCTCTACACACAGCACCGACAGATGCTGATAGGCGCATCTACTGTTCAGGTGTTGACATTTCCATGTTCCAATGGCTGTTGCATGTACAATGTTTGAGGGCTGCCTATGTAGGATTCCACAGTGGGCCACCTATACATCACAATTTACAGGTGGTCATGTTTGTGTGCCATCCATTTTACTGTGTGTGCAGGTGGAGAGGAGTGTCAGTCCGTGGGAGCCTACACTGTCAGGGTATGTGCTTATACGTTCCCTCTTTGCCAAGGCGTAGGCATATTGGGCACGCCTCCGTCTGCCTACTGGAGCTGGCACAGTGTGTCCGTGGTCTGGATCCCTCTGTGCCTGTGTTGGCCTTGGCAATTGCGGTGGGTTGTGAGGCCCTCCCTCATTTTGACCCTGCTGCAGCTGTTTCCGCAGGATCATATTATGTAGCATGGCACATACTATGAAGATGTGGGCACATGTGCCTGGAGAGTATTGCAAGGCTACACCAGATGTGTCCAAGCACCGGAACCATGATTTCAGCTTCCCGAACACATGCTCTATGATGATTCTGGTTTGTGCGTGTGCCTCATTATGGCATTCTTGCATTGGTGTGTGTACATTTCTGATGGGGGGGTCATCATCCATGGCTCCAGTGCATGGTCAGCATCCCCCACAAGGTGGCCTTGTGGGATGGCCCCCTGACAAATACCTGATACATCTGTGAGGCATGCCAGATATGGGAGTTGTGGTAGCTTCCAGGGCTGCCAGCACACACATCCATGATAATGCCCTGGGCATTGCTCATGACCTGGCAGTTGATGGAGTGGAATTCCTTGCGGTTTATGTAGCGCCTACCATATTCACCGGGTGGTGACTTGATTTGTATTTGCGTGCAGTCTATCGCACCCAGTACCTCCAGGTAGTGTGCCACACGGTGGAAGTGACGCATATTGCTAGCCAACCCCTCCTGAGTTCGGGGGAAGTATATATGCTCATTGGCATGTGGTAACATGGCATCCAGGAACTGATGTAGTACCCTGGATGCCGATGCCTGTGAGATCCCCATGCCTGTGAGATCCCCATTATATCTCCAGTTGGCCTTTGAAAGGTACCTGTGGCTAGTATTCGCAAGCTTACACATACCTTCGTGTCCACTGGGATGGGTTCCCCTCTTTTGTTTCTGGTTCTCAGGCGTGGCCGGCATAGCTCTACTATTTGCTGCAAGACGTCCCTGTCCACCCTGTAACGCTCCACTATCTCCAGATCATGTAGCCCCTGGTAGGTTACCCTTGGTCTGAACACTCTTCTCCTCCTCCGAGGCCTACGGTCGTTGTCGGCATCATCCTCCACAACACTGCCAGTCTGTAACACATGCTGATGAATCACAGCTATGGCAGCTCCCAACATGTACATTTTAAAAGTTCCCCGTCTGTTTACACCTATGGTGCAGTGTTTGGGAATACACAGGTGTGTGTTGGGTGCTTTCACACTTTATACTGTTTTGCTGTGAACACTGATGATGTCATAGGGTGTGTATGTACGATCGTGGCTGCAGGGTATCTTCTGTGTTTTATTCATGGAACCACTATTGTGCTGCCTTTGGTGTTGCATTACATTTGGCTGCCGTGAATTACCTCCTGCCCTTCCGTTTTCATTTGTGCACGTTACACCTACCATTTTCTGACATGCATCCAGCAGCCTGCTTTCATTTGTACTTTCCTAGACCTGGCTTACCTTGCGTAATGTGTTCTATTGCTGGTCTACTGTGAGTTTGCTTTGCTCTGCTATGACAGTTCTCCTCTCTTTGCATTCCTAGTCCTCCCCTCCTTTCTTTGCAATCCTCTGCCTCCCCTATCCTGTTTTGCAGGTTTCTGCATGCAGGCTTGTTTTCTGGCATCGATTGGCCGCCGTGAGTTGATTGGTGTTAATTGCTCATTAGTACACCAATTACCCTGCTTCAACATTTCCTTCTTTTCTTCCCCTGACCTTCCTCTTTCTGCTATTATTCACGGTGCGTGCATCCGCTTGCCAGGTTTCGGGTAAGTTTTCATCCCCGTACACATGCGCTTTCGGGTACCATGTGTGCTCTCAGCTAAACGGTTCTATACCTTCCTCCCCACCCCTGTCCCGCAGCTTTGCTTAGCAACAGCCAGGACAGATTTGCATAGCTCCAATGTGCTTACTGATACGGTGGCACACCCCTTTGCTGATGTCATGTATCACCTCTGATACACTCCTCAGTGTTATAGCGCTGCACCATCAAGTACATCCTTAATCCGGCAGGACGTTTGCGATTCAGTATTACCTGCCTCATTTGCATGGCATTGACTACTAATTCATAGTTAGAGCGCCGAACACTGTCGCGGGCCCTTGGCAACCCTTGCGCCTTGCTTGTGGTGTACCATGCCTACCGTTGTTAATTATGGTGAAATCCTGATTTGTCTCACATTGCGATTTTCTGCCATTTTTATATATTTCCTTTGTATTCCTGTTTGCGCACACATGCCCTGCGGTTGTACTGTGCGTTACTGTGGACATGACATTAAATGTTGTTTTTTAGGTGCTGTGCATCTTTTCTTGTGCCATTGGCTGTGTGTTTGGCCATTGGTATATGTTAACTTTGTAATACATGCGTCTGGTCCACTTCCATAACTCTGATGTTCTGTTTGGGAAAATGTAAACCATGTTTTTTGGTTTACATTTCCATGGGCTTGTGCTACGCCTGCACCACTTCGTGAATCACTGTATGCCTTCATTAGCATGGTGCGACACTGCGCATGGGGTGATTTGCATACCTATGCTGAGGGCTGCGTAGCTCTGGCATACGCCGGTAGTGCACGTGGGATTGGTTTGTACCTGAATCGCTCGGCAGACATATTCGGCTTTATATCGCCTACACTATGCCTGCGCCTGGTGCATGCTTAATGAATCCGGGAGTTTAACTTTTTTTTAATTTCTGCTTGACCTACTCAAAATACTGTCCAGTTATTGAATATGGAATTAATTAATAGCTCAGTTTGTTGTACTGTTGAACTTTAACTTTTTTATTACCATGAATAATGCATGAAAATCAGTAAAAGGAAATCAATTCAGTCTGTGCGGTCTGAGTGTTGGACTTAGCTTAAGGCAATATTCTCTCTCTTTCATCTTATCCCTCCAGAATTGCCAGCCTTTTTTAAACGCTTCAGCTATCTCCGCTTCATCTGAACTACTAATCGGAGCAGATGACGACAACTGACTCCTCAATTTCTTAACTAAAATATATTTTAGATCAAGCAGCCCCTGCAAGTACGGCAACTGCACAGCTCCAAAAAGACCTGATAGCAATACAAAACAAAGGGAGCCAGCAGAGTGTAGCATAGGCTTTTGAGCTAGTTTTGGAATAAATATTGAATGCTACAGTCTGCTGGCTCCTTTGTTTTGTATTAAAATATATTTTCTTGTATCTAGGTATATTATGTCTTCTTACTCTCTTGGTCATAGCCCTTTCTCATTATTCTAGCCTTACTGCCAATGTTATTTGATCATATTTCTCCCTTAGTAACTTTTATATCCACATCACATCTCTTTTGTCTCTCCTCTTTTCCAAAAAAAAAAGGTTAGTACCGTTCATGTATTATAGCATCCTAGCTGTTTTCTCTGGACTCTTTCTGTCATTGTGGTCAGATTCTAATTGCAAGACCCCTAGAAGTGTATCTTATTTTTATCTGCAGCCATACGAAAAGTTTGGGATTTCATCTATTAGGTATACACTGCAGTATTTTTGTTGATTTTACAACCTTTTATCTACATACTTCATGGCAGACTTCTTTAAAAATCATCTGCCATTATGTTCTCCTGCTTTGATTTTTTTTTGGGGGGGGGGCCTCACAGGAGTATAATTTTCCCCTTGTCACTTAAAAGGTATATTACCATAAGTGAAGAAGGGCTGGAATGAACCTCCTACCTCCTGCACTGTGATATGAGTCTCCTTATGGTCCCTGTTGAAGTTTGCTTTCATTTTGATGATATCCCCTGCCATAAATCTAGATGATTTGATCACCGTTGTTTTCAGTAAAGTCGCTTCAGAATAAAATCAATATTTGGAAGAAGAATTTGAAGCATGATTTACTGTGGAAAGGCAAATACCCCCCCCCCCCATCCACCAATGAAAGTGCTCTGCCCCTTTCAGTGCAATGTCACTGAAAATTCCCCCAGCAGTAACCTTCATCATTTAAACCATATTTTCATCTTTATAAAATTATTGGTCCACTAGTCATTGAGCAAATATCCTACTACCCACTGACATTGGTATCATCAGCAAAGAGTCTTAACTAGTTTTCCATGCCCTCTGTGAGGTCAGTGGAGAACACATTAAATAACAATACTAGGATTAACTCCAATGCAAAACAATTTATAAACATTCTGTTCCATACTGTAAAGTAATTTTTCCACTCCTGCACAATTTACTACCAGACCTTTTCTCCATACCTGTTAACCATACAGATTTTCAGATAATGTCTAGATTTATGCCTTATTTATTTGGTCTGTTTCTCATAAAATTGTGGTTTTCTGGCAAATCAGTGGCAAATTGCAGAGGGTTGAAGTCAGAAAATAGACATTTGAGTTTCAGACTTTTACACCCTAAAGAAAATTCATGCTAATGCAAAACCTGTTATTCTATCATCTTTCTAAGTTTGTAAGAGCAATATTTAAAAAGTGTCCCTATTTTGGGTGCTTTGTCCCCGTATTTGTTAAGGCTTTGTCCAGATTTCTTGCTCTGAGAGGTTGAGAGGTATGCTTCCCCCCCCTTCTTTACAGGAAGCCTGTTGTATAAATGTGCATCAAATACATTGTGAACAGCCAGACAAATCACATATACAGTTCTCTCTGTCCATTCTAAACTATTGCAGTCATAGAACTGAATCAGGCCAGTCCTTCAAGATCTATGTGCTGCAAATCAATACTTGTGTTTGTTAATCAGACATTTTTATTCCAGCAAAATTATAAGACTTAATCACAAAAAAAGTCTTGAGCAATGAAAATGTAAACAAACTATGGGAATGAGACAGGAATACAGTACTCAGGACCAGGGATAAGAGTTTAAGGGAGAGGCAGAAAGATAAAAAGAAGGGAAGGCCAATATGGCAACACAGACAAGTGAGACTAGTGATTAATATAAAAACTATGGCACGCATGAGATAGAAGAGAGGGAATGTGGTGATGGAGGAAAAATAAATTGAGTCAAGCAGCAGGGTAACAGAAGGGATAATGGCTCAGGCAAAACCTGAAATATTTAGCAGAGGGGAGATAAGTTGATTGAGATAGCCATTGAGTAGCAACATATAATTCCCTGCAGATACTTTGATAGGTTGCTGTTGTATCTTTCGGCTTTTCCCAGTTAGGGGTCGCCACAGCGCAACTCCGGTCCGCTAATGATTGGCAGTAGATTTTTACGTGCCGTGCCAGCCCTGACACACAGCCTTCAATGAAGGTACGCCCATTCATGCATGTCTCCACACAGAAGACGCTCTAGCTGAGAATTGAACAGGACAACGTCTTACTGTGAGGCGACAACACTACCGCAGCACCTCCACCGCAGTACAAATACTTTGATAGGTAATGTTTATAATACTTGGATACCTATGTGTCTAACAGACTTGTCCTAAAATTCTAAGTTTGTGGTTTTGGTCATTTTCCTGTTACTTATAATATAACCAAACAATCTGGATCAATGCAAAACATGATTTTTTTTCATGTCCTCTCAGTACGAGATGTTTGTGATAAAAGACCTTCTGGCAGTGGTCACATACATTCAGGAATTCTTTGAAATAGACATATTTAATATCAAAGCATATTTTATTCAAGAAAAGTGCAGTAAGCCAATAGAGATCACAGCACCATACAGCAAGAAGCAGCTCAAATAAAGGACATTGGGAATTTGTTTACTGATAATGATGGCAGGTTAAAAGACAAAGAAGAAATGCAAACTGTCCAGTAAACAAGTGTTTTGTTTCAGAAGTAATTCAAACTATTTAGAAAACAGGGGCAGGAGAAATAACTTGAAAATTTACAAAGTGCCTGAAAAAAAAGGAAGGCAACAATGTGAGCATTTTTTTTAACCATAGGGTTACCTAAAATTTTAAATTTAAAGGAGGATCTTCCCTTTGGGTCTGAGAGAACACACAGTTTACTCCTGAAACCTTCCTAAAGGCCTGGATTGTCCATAAAAGACCCAAAATATTTTTCCCAATGAGACCAAGACCTTCAATACACTAGCATAAAAGACTCTAAATACTTTCCCGAATGAAACTAAGACATTCAGTACACTAGAAGAAGCTGTTTCATATGTTCAAAATAATTATTTAATTGCCAGATTTTTAAGGTGTGGAATGACGCTATTAATCTCTAAAGTGACATAGTGAACAAGATGGATGGAATCCTGTAGTTATACCTAGAAAGACAAAAGATAGGTAATATTACAAGAAGCTAGGATGAGAAAGACATACAGACAAAAACAATTTTCATTTTGTTTATTTAGTCATTTTACTTGACTCTTACAAACAGACAAAAATAAAGGTCATCAGACAAAATGTTTGGGTATATCTTATTGTTTAACAATGCTTTCAAATATTTTGGAAGCATGATCTCTCATCATAAACAAGTTAGCTAGTGTAATATATTTTCTGTGGTTAACAAAGCTTAACATTTAGAGATAATATAATTTATTTTTTCAATCCATTATCCCCATCTAGTCTTAACATGTTAGGACTATTTCAGATTTAAGGTAGCAATTAACATAGTGGTGGTATATAAATTTAATTTTGATAGATTTTTCTTGCAATATAACACCATACAATGTAAAGTTTCTGTTTATATTATTCTTATCAACATTTAACTACTCTTTGGTTTTAATACGTTAATTAAAATTACAGAAAGGCAAAACTATTTTCAAGACATATTTAGGACCTTAAATTAAACCTGTCGGGCAATATTAAATCATGAAGATGCAGTAGCCCTGGGAAGGGAAGTTCTGTACATAGATTAGTAAGTAGATCCAAGATTTCAACCACACTGGATCATATAAATCTTAAAATATAGACTATACAGATACCAGGAAGTAATAGAAGATAGAAGGACTGAGGACCTGTTCTTTAGTGATAGTTCAGAGAGTTATATTTGATTTTTTGTTTCCTGTTGAGAGACTGGGTGGGATAATGTTAGTGCTGGATTTGTCTGTCAGTAGGTTAGCTATAACATCTGGCTCAGTGTAGGTGGCTCCACTAACAATGAGCTCTGCATACAATTGTGTATTGCCTTTGAGGTTGCAGACCAAACTAAAGAATGCCTTGTGGTTGTACTGACTTGGGAGGCCAGATTTACCTCAAATTTGGCTTTGGTAGCTTTTATGTGTCCTTTGTCCTCTGAGTTTGTTTAGCTTGGTGTGAGTGATTTTATCTTGCTGGCTGCTACACCTCTGATTTTTTTTTTGCCCTGATTTTCTTTTTTCTGTTGTACAGCCTGTTGATGTGATTACATCAGGGTGGCTTGTTTTGAGTTATTAATGTACTTATTTTTGGGGGGTACAGCTTTTCTATGCAGCGATTAACATGCTTGTATTGGATTTCTGTGAACAGTTGTGTGCATGCAGTTAGTGTTCTCAGGGTTGACATTTCGCCAGGTAATCACATAATAGTAGGAAGTTAACCTTAGAGTGGTTTCCGAACATTCAGGGATCATCTGGGGTTCCGAGTTTTATTTTTTTTACTTCAAAGGAGACCCTTTTATGGTCTGACATTACAAGAGAGGACATTACACTACGGATGTGGAGTGCTGTCTCATATTAGTGAGGACCAGTTCCAGTATGTTTGTGTCTCTGGTCAGTGTAGTGACAATCTGGTCCAGGGAGTTGGTTTATAAAGTCCATGAATCAATTGTGCCTGTATGTTTGGTGTTGTATTTGATTCCCAGTTAATAGTGAGATAATTAAAGTCACCCATGAATATGGTATTGGGTTGGATAGTGAGTGCCCCCCAGAAGGCTTAAATCCATTTTTGAATTTCCTGGGTCATAGAGAGGGACCTATAGCTTACAAGGAAGTGATATGGGATCGTCCACATGGCAGTTTGAACATGGGGAAGCTCAGGCGCACCGTCCTGTTTGACTAGCCGTCAGGTATATTTCTGTTGATGAGAAATGAGACAGCTTTAGTCCCTGCCTGTGTAGTAGCTCGCCTAAATGTGTGGAAGACATTATTGCCTTGCACTGCAGCTTTAAACCATGTGTGTAAACCATGTGTCAGTGTCTGCACAGATATCAGCATTCCGTATGGAGACAAGAGCTTGTAGGGAGTGCAGTTACTTCTTTAGACTTCCTGCACCGAGCAGTGCAACACTTTTAGATTTTCTTAATTTTGATTTGCTATTTTAGAAAGTTTGTCAGGTTGACATTGTCTAAAAAAGGCACTGTAGGAGAGGCAATGTTTTTTAATATGTGAAAGCCTAAAAAAGAGAGCTACAGACTATCCCTTGCAAAGCAGTGCATACCTCCCAACTATCCAGATATTTGCAGAATGTTCATATTTTTTTAGTCTGTTTCTCCTACAGTTTTGGTTTTCTGGCAAATAAAAGATGAATCACTGAAGACAAAAGTCAGAAAATGATAGTCATTTGAGTTTCAGACTTCATACCCTACAGAAAAGTCATACTAATGCAAAACTTGTTATTCTGTCAGCTTTCTAAGTTTGCAAGATTGTTTTTTAAAACTTGTCTCCAATGTTTAGCCTTTACCTCCCTATTCTTTATGGTTTTGTCCATATTTCTTGCTTTAAGTGGTTGAGAGGTATGAAGCAGCATTTTCTGTTGACCACCTCCTTCCATGCTAACAAATATCTCACCCTCTTAGAATGTCATTAGAAATAAAGCCACTTATTAAAGTTATTCATCTTCTGTTCATATTATGGCAGCATCCTTGGACAAAGTATTATTCTGCTCAATGCTAGGCTCATACCAGCTTGGGACACATATTCTGAGCATAGCTCTCAACCTTCCGTCTCCAAAATGAGGAACACCAGCCCTCATATTGTGGAACAAATGGGCAAAATGTGGAACACATACTAATGGCTTACTAGCAACTTCAACTAGGAAGGTCATAGGATGGATGAAATATGCTGGTTTTACTTATAAAGAAGAGCTTTTAAAGAATTAAGATTAATTTCTATTTACAATGGATTTCACTTAAAAAAAATTCCTAACACTGAATGTGTGACAGAGTCTTTCAATGTGGAACTTTGAGGAACTTCGAGGAACTTGAACTTTTTAAGACCCCAAATGAGGTACATTCCTCATAATGAGGTACACTTAAGAGGTATGATTCTGAGAGCCCCATGATATCTCTGTCTTCATACAGTCTAGGGAGGTATCTTAGGTCATTAACACCCACATGGACTATGACTAAGTCATACTGGTACTTTGTAGTCTAATGACCTGAGTGAGTGTGTAATATGGTGGATCATGGTCCCCGATAAGCAATGAACTATGGCTTTCTTCTTACTCAGCTTGATAAGATGGATACCAGTGTGTTTCACAATGGAGTCTCCAATGACCAGAATGTTGGATTGTCTAGTGTCTTGCCTTGTGGGCTTAGAAGTAGAGGCTCCATGAGATGTGGCTTTATGTGCTGATGTGGGTGTTGTTTTGAAAGAGTGCATTTGTTGTGTGTGCTTTATCTAGGAATTCTTTGCAGTTTAGGAAAGTTGCATTTAAGTGCCTCAGCATATGTGAGGATGTGTGTCTGGTTTGTGCTGTGTGAGATAGGTCTATACTACTGACAGCCTGAATGACATTTGGAGTGCTTTAATGTGAGAGCTTTGCCTCCAGTAACATTGTGTAACTGCATCTTTCACATACCTTTTCAGATTGTTTGAGAATTAGCTAGTTGTCAGTGAATATGAGGCAATTTCTACATTGCCTCAGAATGTCTTTATCCACCAAGCCAGCAACAGAGAATATAAAGTTTCCTATCCATGTCAAAAGACTCTTTGTTATTGATTAGATAGTTGCTGTGAGAATATAAAGTAAAGTAAAGAGTATCTCATTTGCAACTCGAGGGGCAGTGCTTGTCACTGTGCAAATGGGTTGCCCTGTGCGCAACCAGGTATTGTTTAAATTTCTTGGGTGCTTTTACAAGAAAAATGTTAACTCAAGGTGCCAGTGCACTGACAAAATGTTGAGGAGAAACTGCTGTTATAGACTCCAACAATTTATTGATGAAGTATTTGGAGAGAAACTCTGAAGTTAGGTTATACAGTAGCTGGTCAAGTACTTACTGAAAAGAAAGAATGATCTTTGTCAAGAATGATAAATAGTGGGGAATTCACCTAACTGACTACTACCTGGCTACTACTAGTGCTGGTCTCACTACAGCTTCCCACTGCTGGGCTAGAGTGCCCCTTGGCTTATTCTCTCACCAGAAACAAAACTGTAGCACTAATCCCAAGATGAGACGGAGGCCACAGGCTCTTTGGTGATTATTCAACAGTCTGATAACTTAGGGTTTGGAGCTATTAGTCTAGATACTTCAAATGTCCTCATTAGGTTTCTCTCAGCCCACCCTTCTACTGGTCAAAAGCTACCTATCCAATAGGTATCAGTCAGTAAAATGGCAACTCTGCATATCTCCCAGTCCCCACCATTATACCACATGGCTGTAGCTATGGTCCCCTCCTCTTTAACATTCTTATCAACACCTTCCACATCCACACAAGAGACCTCTCTCTAATACTGTGCACAGATGACTCCATACTCGTTTGCACATGTGGCAACATGGCAGACCTCAAAAACATACTCACAAAGCTTTAATAGCAACTGAAACATAGCTTTGTAACTCACAACTCATGTTCATCCCCAACAGTAAACAAACTACACGTTTTTTCCCCCAAACCCCTTTCCAATGAAAAAAAGAAAATGTAAAGTTTTCTCTCTTGATAAATACAACCATTGAAGTCATGTCTCTCAGCAAATTATTACGGCTGATAACCTTAAATTCAACATGCATATACAAAATTGCATAAGAAAAACTCATTATAAGCTAGAGATGTATTACAGAGCCAAAATTGTTCTGACACAACTAAAACTACATTTGCAACTACTTATCCCCCCCCACACTTCTTAATGGGGCTCCCATCCTTACTAACCTTCAAGCATAAAAAAAAAATCAAAACTTGAATGTTATAACAAAGTTGCTAAATTTGCAGCAAATATCCCTTTCATAACCCATCACTGTACATTTCTATAAAGCCTAAACTGGTTAGAACTACCTCATCAACTAGCATATAGACAGCTTCTTACCACCTATAAAATTATCCAGAATTCATCTGCTTCTCCAGCACTAAATAACATTCTACACAACTATATTCCTAGTCAGGCATCACAATCCATTCACCAAAAAATCCTGTCTGTCCACAAACCTATCAAATCTCCTGGGCCTTGTCTCTACTCATACCATGTCGCTAAAGTCTGGAACTCCTTATCGGTGTCCTTCAGGTCAATACCGTCCCTCCTATCCTTCAAACCCATTCTGAAAGGCTTCCTAGCCAAAAACTGGCTCTGTTCTTACCCAACACCAGGATATTGGCATAATGGTTAAGATATTTGTCTTACAGACACATGGTGCAGGGTTTGATTCTCACAGGGTCTAATTGGCTAGGCTGAAAATGACCCACAAGGGCAGTTAGCCTAGTACTAAAATATGAAACATAACATATAAACAGTTTCCCTGAATGTGAACAAGTACCTCTTCATACCTTATTCTTCCTTCTTTACTCACTTCCTTACTTCTATCAGTTTCTTGCCCATGGCTTTCTCTGAATATACCATAAGCCTACTTTTCTCTCACTTTGTATTGCAATTCCTGTTTGTTTTAAACTAGCTTACCTTTAATTTATCTATAAACTGTCAAAATTTCTCTAATTATTAAATCATTGTCATAAAACTTGTATCTGTTCTTACCCAATGTATTCATATTATGCCTAATTTGGTATTACCGTTTAAACTGTTTTTGTTTTTGTATTGTTTTTAAAGATTGTAAAGTTATTGTTCTTAAAATGTTAAGTAATACTTTAGATCTTTTCTCTCCAGGTCTGAGCTGAAAATAGGCCTTCACCATCGGACTTTCCCAGTGATTTAATATCCATAAATAAATGCTAAAAAAAGGCATCTGATTATTTTAAACTGGAAATACTTGTCAATTTAAGAGATGTATTGTTCTACAGGCACCTGCATGTCCTCCCTGTGGTCGCGTGGGTTTCCGCCGGGTACTCCGGTTTCCTCCCACATCCCAAAGACATGCAGTAGGTGGATTGGACACTCCAAATTGGCCCTAGGTGTGAAGGTGTGAGTGTGTGTGTGTGCGTTTTGTGGAAGGTTGGGTGCCGGGCTGGCAACTCGACACTGTAAAACTCCACTGCCAATCATTAGCGGACAGATGATCCGCTGTGACGACCCCTAACCGGGAAAAGCCGAAAGAAGAAGAATTGTTATACAGGCACCTATATAAACTTAATTATTTGTCTTTTATATATTAAAACAGTTGTGTTTACCTTGACTAATCAAGTTTTGCTTTGTCAACATAGCTCTCAAATTCATAAAGTAAAAAATATGGACAAATCCATAAATAATTTCCCACACCATCCTCTTCTCTAAACTGTCCTCCCTCCACATTTTCCCACCTACTCTACAATTGTTCAATAGCTATCTCTGCAATAGGCAGCATTTCACCAAATGGGAATATTCTGGGTCTACTTTTTATGTGCTCGAAGTCCGAGAATATTGAATACGATATTCTCGACAAGAGTACACCAAAAGCGCAAAACGTCGAAAATGGAAATGGAAATCTCTGTAGGTGAATATTTCCATTTACTTCAATGTAGTGCGATCTCGGAGTTGGTATATTTAAGAAGTGGAGGGAGTGGGGGTGCAGGGGGACTTGCCCCCCTGCCTACACTAGTTTAAATTTTTTTTTTGTGTATTTTTTTTTGGACTTCAATTGTTTAATAGTTTGATACATATGGTTTGATCCATATGCATTTGAGCTATTAAACTTTTGAGGTCCTAAAGTAGACCTAAATAGTCTTACTCTCCCTTTCTCAATACTTCCACAGAGGTACCCCAAGGCTCCATACGGACCTCTCTTATTTAGCATCTTTATCAACAACTTTCACTCCACTCCCCCACAATGCTGAGTAATCCAGTATGCTGACAAATCTACAATAATATGCACTGCAAATTCCAGCTCTGAAACTGCAGCAAGTCACTGAGAATGCTTTCACCTTTACTGAATCGTGGATGCTTAACAATAATCTTGCCCTAAATCTGAAAAAACTGAGCTTGTATTTTTTACTCCTAAGAAACCCACTCTTGTAGATTAAAAACAAAATTTCACTATAAAAGCCCAAGACAATACCACTATAGAAGATGTCCCACACACTAAATTACTATGCATTATTATGGAAGCAAACCTTAACTTTGGCCACACACAAACAATAACATCAAAAAAACACATCAAAAGCTCGGTATGCTCTACAAGCACCAACCATTTCTTAGCCTCTCTGCCAGACAAAACCCTTGCAACTACCTTTTTATTACCCTCTCTCCTTATGGTGCTCCTTTCCTCACTAAAATCCAAAATTCTACAAAATCCAAACTTGATGTGTGTTACAACAGAATAGCCAAATTTGCCACCAAGGCCAAATTCTTTTCCCACCACTGTAACTCACTGAAACAATAAGGCTGGCTGGAACTCCCCCACCATCCCTCATTCATTCAACTAACTACAGCGCACAAAATAATCTACAAACCCACAGACTGTCCTGCTCTCTTGACTCTGCTTGCCAAATACCAACACAGCAGGTAACTAAGATCTGAAAATCATTTAATTCTAAAAGTAGACAAGCCCACCTTACCTGCTGGTTATCTCCTCTACTCCTTCACCATCGCCAAACTATGGAACTCACTTCCACTTTGTATAAGAAACACAGGCAACACCACCACCTTCACTGTCACCAAACTATGGAACTCTCTTCCACTTTCTATAAGAAATATAGGCAGCACCACCACCTTCACCGTCACCAAACTACGGAACTCGCTTCCACTTTCTATAAGAAACACAGGCAGCACCACCACCTTCAAACAAATACTGAAAAATCATATCAACTCTTCCTGGCTATGTACTTGCTCTATAACACTAACCTCTTCCTTCTAACTAAACTCCTATGATTTTTGCTACTAGTGACTGATGATATTTTCTCCATATTTATTATTTTTTTATCACTTGTTGATACTGGTACAGTAATGCTGATTAATCTGTTTATACCTTGCTGACTGAATTTATCTGGCAACCAACTAAATTCCTCCTTTTATGTAATAATATGTATATATTACTGTAATCAAACCAACTAAATTCCTGCTTTTATGTAATTTGTATGGTGCTGCGGTAGCGTTGTCGCCTCACAGTAAGACGCTGTCTGGTTCGATTCTCAGCTAGAGCATCTTCTGTGTGGAGACATGCGTGAATGACTGTACATTCGTTGAAGGTTGTGCATCGGGCTGGTAACTTGGCACGTAAAAATCAACTACCAAGCATTAGCGGACCAGAGTTACGCTGTGGAGACCCCTAACTGGGAAAAGACAAAAGACACAACAACAATTGTAATCACTATGTGTAATGCTGTTTCTACTTCTGTACCAATTAATGTTTAATTTTTTTCCCTGTATCTGTGTTCTTGTCAGAGCTTTTCTCCCCAGGCCTCCACTGAAAATGGGCTCTTTTAGGCCCAGTGGACTTTTCCGGTAAACAAATGCAATAAAATGAATGAATGAATGAATAAATAATTGGGGAGGGCAAATACTGCTCCTATAAACGTAGGAAGTTGCTATAATAATGGGATTTGCATTAGCATGAATTTTCTGAAGGATATGAAGTCTAAAACTCAGATGTGTGTCGTTTTCTGATTTCAATCAACAATGGTTTTCCAGGAAAACAAATAGTTTATGAAGAACAGACCAAAAAACATTCTATGAAAATCTGTACAGTTGAGAGGCATGTTTGTTAATGTAATTAAACTCCTGAAAGCTTCTGGAGTTTGCAGTGTCAAATTATCAAGATTTTGAGATCACAAAATACGCACTCTCTTTCAGCAGACAAACATTCTGCAACACCAGTGTGGGGCAAGCTCCCACATCCCTGTTCTCTAAATATACTTACTCTGAAGTTATACAGATTTGGAGGAGAGAGAAGGTACAATATAAAAGATAAGCTCACTTTATTCTTGTTCGCTGACCCCATAATACTCTCCAGGGCTACACTGAAAATGGAATATCCCATTTGGACTTTCCAGGCAAACAAATGTCAAATAAATAAATACATGTACCTATCAACTCCCACTCAGAGTCATTGACTACAAAAAGCTTGACATTTTCCTGATTTGATGTTTCATGACTCACTGTTCTCAGCAAGAACACTGATCAGGTTTCCCATTTAGAGTGTATATTTCCCAAGTGGTAAAAGTAGACGGATATATATTCATCATTCTCAACTTTGACTTCTTTCAGCAGCTGTGGCAAAGAGCCAGTGTTGCTGTTACGGGAAGCACTGTTTTTCTGCAGTCTTTTTAATCACTAGTGAGACGGCCTTTCCTGGTGGGGATGACGTATCAGCACATTTTGAAAGACGTGTGTGTGTGTGTGTGTGTGTGTGTGTGTGTGTGTGTGTGTGTGTTAAGGGCAGGGGGGTTGCTTTAGTGAGCTGACCTAACAGGAAGGAGACAGAGAGAGTCTAATCTCCTGTTTTAGCAAGCAGTACTTCAGTGTGTATTTTGTTGTGCAGTTGTTGCTAGACTCTCACTTTTTAAAGACTAGTAAGACTTGAAAACAACCATTTATTTTATTTTCTCTTTGCTCTTTCTTGATGGAGATAAAAGGGCAGCACATTTTGAGGTGAGGAGGTATCTTTAGTATTCTGACCTAAAAGCTAGGAAAACAGCGGTATTTAATCTCCTCTCTTAGCAAGCAGAACTTCAGGGTGTATTTTGTTTGAAGGTACTATTGGAAGCCCTGTTTCACTGCGGTGGTGGTGCTGCGGTAGCGTTGTCGCCTCATAGCAAGACGTTGTCCCATTCGATTCTCAGCTAGAGCGTCTTCTGTGTGGAGGCATACGTGAATGGGGTGTGCCTTCATTGAAGGTTGTGCATCAGGGCTGGTAACCCGGTACGTAAAAATCCACTACCAATCATTAGCAGACCGGAGTTCCGCTGTGGCGACCCCTAACCGGGAAAAGCCAAAAGACACAAACAAACAAATTGGAAGCCCTGTTTCAATGCAGTCTTTTTAAAAGACTACAACAACAACAACAAAAAGTGAGACTGCCATGAAAACAGCTATTTCTTTTTTATTCTTTGTAGTCTTTCTTGCTGGAGATTCAGTAACAGCACATTTTGAAGGGGGATTGCCTTTAATATGCTTACCTAACAGGACGAGCAGGGGAGATGAGAATATTTCATCTCCTCTCATAGCAAACAGTGCATCAGTGCGCATTTTGTTGTGATGGTGATGCTGGAATCCTAGAGTTCAAGGCTGTCTTACTAGCCTTTAAAAAGGCTACAGTCAAACAAGGGTTTTACTTTTTCTTCTCTCTTTTTTCTGGGGATAAAGTACCAGCACATTTTGAAGATGTATGTGTGTTTGGGGGGGGGGGGGGGTACTATAGCATGCTGACCTAAAAGGAAGGAAAGCGACACTTTGTAATAATCTCCTGGTTAAGCAAACGGTACTTAAGAATGTATTTTTTATGAAAGTGTTGCTGGAACTGGCCTTAGTGATAGACCATTTTGATGATGCCTCCAGTTGACAACCCCCCACCCACCTATGAGTGCAACCATCCCTTCATGCTGACTTCCTGGTTTAAGACTATTTAATATTAGGTATCAGGAATACATGATATTAATGCATATTAAAAATAAAACCATAGTTGTTCATTAGCTTATGTTCTGTCATACGACATGTTAAAACAGAAGTAAACTATTGGACTCTTGGATTACTCTCAGATCAGCATTTCCTATAATTAATTTCTCAGGGTCTGCTTAACTCACTCAGGCACTATAAAAGAGGCTTGTTTGATGGGCCACTGAGACCCCCTGTCTACATAGTGCTTCATCTGGTGAGTGCACCCTGGTTTACCAGTAAACATGTTCCCAAACTCCTGTAGTATTAACCTGAACTTGGCTAGAAAATGCACACTTCTTTTTCTCCCCTCCCCCGCATTTGTTTTTTTTCCCCTCTTTTTCTGCCGCCCTCCTTTCCCATGCCTTAGTCTGTTTCACATCCCATTTCCAACAGTAGCTGCTGTTGTGTCTTTCGGCTTTTCCCGAGGGGTCGCCACAGCGGAACTTCAGTCCGCTAATGATTGGCAGTAGATTTTTACTTGCCGAGTTGCCAGCCCTGATGCACAACCTTCAACGAAGGTACCCCCATTCCTGCATGTCTCCACGCAGAAGACACTCTAGCTGAGAATCGAACCGGACAGCATCTTACTGTGAGGCGACAACACTACCGCAGCACCACCACCGCAGTATTTCCAACAGTAGCACACCATGTAAATACTTTGTTCTTTGTATATTCTTTGTGATGTCATGACAGTGGACTAGTACTCCTCTTACTGACTTTATTGATTAAATTCTAGTATCTGTCTGCTTATGATTGTGTTCATTTATGCTACATGTTATCCTGTCTTATACATCTCTTACTTGCTTTTACATTATTTACTATTGATTAAAGTTTATTGTTTTTTTTTTTTGCCTCTATTTCCACCATGCTGTGTCTGAATATGGTCTAGGTGGATCAGTGCGTTAACTTCTTAAGATTTTTAATTTTTTTAACATTTGTTAACAGGTATGTCCTCCGCAGACTCCAGTGTCTTTGGAAGGTGCTGCAGACAGCACCACGTAGATTCTACTACTAAGAAGCAGGTTCATTTGAATTTTGAAACCTGGTAAAATCTTCTGACTGGGGGCCCATAAAAAGCATGAAAAGTCTGTAACCATTACAAATTCTCATCTTATCACAGTATTACATCTTTCTTGCTTCATGGGATTCCAGTCATTTCCTAAACTTGCTCTGAATGGTTGGAGTCAGGTACTTAGGAGTGTAGCCAAAGAATATAATATTGCAGTAAACCATTCTGTTATTGCTGACCCCAACCCACATGGCAGTTAAAAATTTGTCATGTTACCCCCCCCAACCAAGCACTTAAATGTTTGCAGCACTTTTCCTCTAAAACCATTAATTATATAACCTATGTAACTCTCATTGGAGGCCTTAATTTAGTCACTTGTGGACATGGCATGGCCTAAAAAAGCTATGGGTTCTCTGTCTGGAAAATTATACTTGGTAGAGTTCAAAGAGTATGCCTAGTTACACCCTTGGTTGGAGTTTCTTAACCAGTTAAACCTGTTGAACTTCAGAATGCCGGCAGTGCCAATGGTCATAGTCTCAGGCCTCTCCTGAGAAATGGAATTACTTCCATGCTCTGAATGTTTGTTTTTGTGTATTTAATTATTTATTAAACTGGGTAAGTGAATTAATACCTGCAGATGTGTTTCAGCCATAGCACTGGTCGCAGTGGCAGCAGTAAGGATTACATGCAGGGATACTTTAGTTTAGTCACTAAAGCCTAGCTTTGGCAGGTGGGGGAACTCAGAATATCTAAAGGAATTCCACACAAATGTAGGCAGAAGACACAAAACACAAACAGTGTAAGTTTTCTGTATTAAACTTCCCTCCCAAAACCTCCTCTCCAATCTAGTCTAACTATTTGCTAGTTTGTTTCTGCTTGCCCTGTGCTTTGCATTTGACTAAAACTATGACACAGAGGGGCTGCAGTACATTTGTGAACCAAACTGTTAGTTTTTTTTTTCACTTTCTGCTAAATGGATATTTTTCTAAGCTCCTGTTTATCTCTTAACACTCGACACTCATGCATTCTGTTGGAATTGGCTGCGACTACTTTTTCTCTATCTGTGACTGCATTGTGCATTTCATTGACATACTGTTAATTGGTCTTCAGCATCTGTCCAATTTAGATCACCTGAAATTACTGCCACTTTAGTCTTTTTCATACAGACTACTCAGAGGCGATCTCTGCCTTGCATACAAGGCAATCTCTGACCCTGCTTTACTGGAAATGCTGCACATCTGCGAGTCAAATGGTACATGGGTTACTCACTCTAAAGTCCTTAACCTGTTTTGTGACATTAATAGAACCTGCTGGAGGGACAGATTTGTCTCCCAGAGGTTACCACACCTTTGGAACAGACTCCCACTTCATGTTAAACAAATCACCTCATTGGCCCTGTTAAAATGCAATCTGGACAATTAGATGGGTAACCATAAATTCACGCTAGGGGTTCCACCTATATCTCTCTTGGACAGAGGCAATAGGTACTGATTATGGAAATAAGGGTATAGCTTGGTTAGGCTTACAAGGGCTCTAAGGCATTAGCCTCGTAACTGCCTATGATCCTATGAATTGGTAAATGTCGCAAGTCTAAGTGATCAGAAGTTACCTCACATCACAATAACTGTCATTTATTTATTTTTACCCTTTCAAGTGTTTGTTTTCATACTGTTTGAGACTATCCGATAGTTATTTCTTGTAACTGTACTTAGTAACAACAAATCATAAACCCAGTTTCTATCAACATTCAAGTTAAGCTTGATTTTATCTTCAGAACAGTAACTAGAGTGGTACATGTAGCCAGATGATTAATCTGACCAGTTTTGTGTAGAAACCCCTGTTGAGGAATCAGCAACACCTAATGACTCCTAAGGGATTGTGAACAGCTAATAGTGTGAACTATACAAGAGGCATGAAGCTGCAGTTAATAATGTGCACTACATGCTGGGGAATGTCTGCTTCACTAATGGGGCTTCTACCTACTAAACAAGCAAGACTACAAGCAGGAGCATGCCTCACACGTCACTATAGTGTTTCTCAAGGAAGTGTCTGCATTGCATAATGGATGTTGGCCCTGTTCTAGCTTAGTGAGAGGACCCTTGAGGGAGGAGGGCCCTTTTGGGCCAGATAGGTTCAGTTGGCCTAAGGCTGGCCATTGCTGGAAGCCCCGTTTCACTGCAGTCTTGTTTCTTTTGTTTTTACCTGATGAGGATAAAGTAGCAGCAAATTTTGAAGGATGGGATTGGCTTCAGTGTGCTGACATAACAGGATGAAAGAGATATTATTTAATTTCTTATCTCAGCAAACAGTCCTTCACTGTGTTTTGTGTTGCGAGGATGTTGCTGGAAGCCTTGTTTCACTGCAGTCTTTTTATAGACTAGTGAGACAGCCTTGGAAACAAATATTTTTTTTTTTATTTTACTTTTACTCTTTCTTGCTGGGGATAAAGTAGCAGCAGATTTTGAAGCTGGACAGGAGTGACTTTAGTGACCTGGCCTAATAGGAAGGAAAGAGACAGTATTTAATCTCTGCTACGTATGAGCAGCAGCATCTGCATAGACGCAAGTCTTTGCACGTAGTTCATAGGGTCATAGAATAGTCCTAGGATAATTGCCCCTGTGGGCCATTTTAAGCCTAGCCAATTAACCCCCTGAGAGAATCAAACCCTGCACCTTGTGTTTGTAAGACAACTATCTTAACCATTATGTCAACCTCCCTCCGACATCATGCACTAAGTATGGTAGGAGTGAAAGGAGTGAGACTTAGTGGTAATAAATACATTTTTCTTGTGTAGTTACTTTGTTTATGATGAAGGTGATAGATTTTATGTAAAGAGTATAAGATGTTATCTATATCCATAGAAGACAGAAGTTGTTGAACATTTTGGCCAGGTTTCCTATTTCAACACCCCAGTTTCGAAGCAAGTTAGTGATGTAAGTGTACAAGGAATAAACACTTAATGTGCCTCACAAATCAAGAAAGGCACTCCAGTGAAAAGTAACAAAATTATTTTCCAGTAGTCGTAATTCTAAAGTACAAGGAAGTACAAACATTAGGTACTGCACAGATAAAATAAAAATGCTCAATTTACCTACAAGTAGCAGTAAGTTGGAGAGCAATCTTACATGGGAGAATACTCTTAAGGAAACAGTTTCCATTGTATTAAGCCAAAAAATTCTGTTATTAATGGTGATGGTGACAGTCATACTGACATAGGGGATCCTATTAATATGATACCTTTTCCTACGGGAATAAATATAAAAAAATCTAGTAGTAATAATGGTGGACTTGGTAATGATGAACCTGAGGGGGTTGACCATGAATTCTTTGAAATGGTCAAGAAAAAATGTAGAAGAGCATTAGATGGCTCAGGTACGGCTAATGTTAATAGAAACTGTGAAGTTACACTTAATGAGAATTTTGAAGTTGACTTAAGACTACCCCATGCTTTAACTAAGCAGTCACTGTTCTTTGAAGACTCATTGATTAGGGGAATAAAAATATACTATTAAGAATAAATAGGGAATCAGTCATGGCAATTTACCTCTGGGGGTTAGATTAAGGTCATTAGTACAGCTTTGCAGAGACTATTCAGGAACCAGTATTGGACAGATAGAAATTGTCTGTGGTACAACTGATATTGGAAGGACAAATTGTTTTAGCAGTGTTGTAAAGTTTGTTCAATTAAGAAAGGAAAAAATGTTCTCAATTCTAATGGTGAACATAATCTTATCCTTAAGATTTAACAGACTCGGACGAATGTAGCAGTGCATTTACCAACTTAATAAGAACAGAGTGCTTAGGAGCCTCAGTTAAAGAAGTAACAGTTTGGGAAGATATAGTAATGCATAGATAAACTTTTTGTAGCCACACTGAGAACAGATTATGCAGAGTAAACCAACTAAAGATAGAACATTTTCTTTTATAAAGGAGACAGATGGCCTGGTAGATAGGACAGAAAAAAACATACCTTAAACCTTATACCTGAACAATGTTAGGAGATTAAACAGTAAATAACCCCTTTTTGAAAGCTAGAACTATTAGTGAAGAGACATGGTTGTAATCCTATAACAAAAACTGGTTTCTTAAATCTAAATAGATCCTTACTGATTGATGGATATAGTGTTTTTTATAATTATAGAAATACTAGGAATGGCGCTAGAGTAACAATGTATCAAATTCACTTCACCCTAATTGGTTACTTAAGAGGACTGATGCTGAGTTATTGTGCATTAAGATCATATTGAATAGTTCCCCTTTGAAAATTTGTGTAGCCTATCACCCCTCCCCAATCAATCCAAAGATGAAGTGAAGGAATTTATAAGAGTACGGACAGATTTTTTTTTACTGAAAATTTTGATGACATAGCTGAAAATCTAAATGAGCTAAGCACTGATCACAAGGTGGTTCTTTAATTGACATTATAGTTGTGGGTGGTATATATGACTACATTCAAATTGTCAGTAAACCCTCAAGGAATAAGTGTGCTATAGACATGATCTGGGTAAAGGAGAAGATAATCGTGAATTGAAAAACAATATTGTTTAAATGTGATGATAGAATAAATTGAAATAAAAGACTATCTTAATCTTCTTCTTTTCAGCTATTCTCATTAGGGGTTGCCAGTGTGGATCATCTGCTTCCATTTCTTCCTGTCCTCTGAATCTTGCTCTGTCACACCAAACACCTGCATGTCCTCTCTCACCACGATGATAAACCTTATCTTAGGCCTTCCTCTTACCTTGCAGCTCTATTCTTACCATCCTTTTCCCAATATACCCAGCATCCCTCCTCAGCACATGTCCACACCAATGCAATCTCTGCTCTTTGGCTTTGTCTCCAAACTGTCCAACCTGAACTTAGCCCTCTAATATATTGATTCCTAATCCTGTCCATCATTGTCACACCACATGCAAATCTTAACATCTTTAACTCTTCCACCTCCCGCTCTGACTCCTGGCCTTTTGTCAATGCCACCGTCTCCAACCCATATAACATAGCTGGTCTCACTACCCTCTTGTAGACCTTCCCTTTCATTCTTACTCGTACCTGTCTGTCACAAATCATTCATGGCACTCCTCTCCACCCACTCCATCCTGCCTGAACTCTTCTTCACCTCTCTTCCACACTCACCATTACTCTGAACTGTTGATCCTAAGTATTTAAACTCATGCACCTTCACCAACTCTACTCCCTGCATCCTCACCATTCCTCTATCCTCCCTATCATTCACACACACATATTCTGTCTTAGTCCTGCTGACCTTCATTCCTCTCCTCTCTAGAGCATATCTCCACCTCTCTATGGTCTCCTTAACCTGTTTCCTACTCTCACTACAGATCACAATGTCATCTGCAAACATCCTAGTCCATGGGGGACTCCTGTTTTATCTCATCTGTCAACCTGTCCATCACCATTGCTAATAAGAAAGAGCTCAGAGCTGACCCTTGATGTAATACCACTTCCACCTTAAACGCATCTGCCACTCCCACCAGAGATCTCACCGCTGTCACACTACCCTCATACTTATCCTGTACCACTCTTACATACTTCTCTGCCACTCCCGACTTCCACATACAATACCCCAACTCCTCTATAAGCATCCTGTCATATACTTTTTCTAAATCCACAAAGAAACAATGCAGCTCCTTCTGACCTTTTCTATTCTTCTCCATCAACACTGTCAGAGCAAACATCACATCTGTAGTGCTCTTTCTGGGCATGAAGACATACTGCTGATCATTAAGCATCACCTCCCTTCTTAACCCAGCCTGCACTACTCTTTCCCATAACTTCATGCTGTGACTGATGAGTCTTATCCCTCGATAGTTACTACAGGTCTGCACATCATCCTTATAAATCAGTAACACTTTTTCCTCCACTCCTCAGGCATCCTCTCACTTTCCAAGATTTCATTAAACAATCTGATTAAGAACTCCACTGCCATTTCTCCTAAACACCTCCATGCTTCCACAGGTATGTCATCTGGACTAACAGCCTTTCCATTCTTCATCTTCTTCATAGCTGTCCTTACTTCCTCCTTGCTAATCTGTTTCACTATCCCCACATCATCCATCCTCTCATTCTCTTCATTCATCAGCCCCTCATAGCACTCTTTCCATCTGCTCAACACACTCACCTCACTTTGTGAGTACATTTCCCTCATTATCTTTTATAACCCTTATCTGCTGCACATCTTTCCCAGCTCAGTGCCTCTGTCTAGTAATTGATACAGGTCCTTTTCTCCCTCCTTTGTGTCCAACCTTTCATACAACTCTCCATATGCCTTATCCTTGGCCTTCAACATCTCTCTCTTCGTCATGTGCCTCATCTCCTTATACTCCTGTCTATTTTCTTCATCTCTCTGACAACCCCACTTCTTTGCCACCCTCTTTCTCTGTATACTCTCCTGTGCCTCCTTATTCCACCACCAGGTCTCTTTGTCCTCCTTCCTCTGTCCAGATGTCACACACAGCACTTTTCTAGCTGTCTCCCTTACCAACTCTGCAGTAGTTACCCAGCTATTTGGTAACTTTTCAGGGCCACCCACTGCCTGTCTTAACTCTTCCCTGAACTCCACCTCACAATCACCCTTTTTCAACTTCCACCATTTGATCGTTGGTGCTGCCCTCACACTCCTCCTCCTCATTTTGATCACCAACATCATCCTACAGACCACCATCCTGTGCTGCCTAACTACACTTCCCCCTGTCACCATTTTATGGTCTTCAATCTCCTTCAGACTGGCCCTCCTGCATAGGATATAATCCACCTGTGTGCATCTTCCTCCACTCTTGTACACCACCCTATGCTCCTCCCTCTTCTTAAAATACGTATTCACCACAGCCATGTCCATCCTTTTCACAAAATCCACTATCATCTGACCTTATGCATTTCTCTCCTTAACACCATACCTACCCATCACTTCCTCATCCCCGCTGTTCCCTTCCACAACATGCCCATTGAAATCCACTCCAATCACCAGTCTCTCACCCTTGCATACACTCACCACCACTTCATCCAACTCACTCCAAAATTTTTCTTTCTCATCCATCGCACACCCAACTTGCAGAGCATATGCACTAACAACATTCATCATCACACCATCAATTTCCATAAACATCACTCTATCCAATACTCTTTTCACCTCCAAAACATTCTTGGCATACTGTTTCTTTAGGATGACCCCTACTCCATTTCTCCTCCTATCCACACCATCATAGAACAATTTGAACCCACCTCCGATACACCTGGCTTTAGTCTCCTTCCATCTGGTCTCTTGCATGCACAATCTCTCCATTAGATCAGCTCTCTCCCTAAACCAGTCATACTGCCAACATTCAAAGTTCCTCCCCCCACTACCCCACTACTAACCGTCCTCCTTTCTTCCCGCCTTTGGGCATGCCTTCCCCCTCTTCTTCTTCTTCTTCTTCTCCTCCTTTGACCAAGAGAAGCCCAATTTCTGCCAGCACCCTGTTGGCTAACAGTACTGGTGGTGGTCATTGTTAACCCGGGCCTCAACTGTTCCTGTATGGAAATCTGTATTGTTGTCCACATATGTCATTTGTCAAATTTTACACCATATGCCCTTCCTGAGGTAACCCTCCCCATTTATCCGGGCCTGGGACTGGCACAAAGAAATGCACTTACTTATGCATCCCCAGTGGCTGGGTTAAAAGACTATCTTAATATCAAGCAGAATTGAAAGTAAAAAAAAACAAAACCTACTTTTAACTTTCCTTTAGTAAATTATGTCTAGTACTGATTTTTAATCATTGTGTTATAGCACATGATAACTGAGGATCAGGTGGGACTGGTAGTGATTCTTATGCTTACGCATCTATTTTAAAGTGATAATTTACTCAATCGACACAGCATAATTGGCAAAATAGAAAAAAATGCATGAATGTATATGTCAATAATGTCATAAGAAAGTCAAAATTATAAATCAGGGTTTAAATCTTCTGAATTACAAAAACATGTGTTTATTATACAATAACAGCTCATTACTATTCAAAAATGAGCACACTGATGGGCCCGCCCAAGTGTCCTTTGTAAATTGAGCATTTTCCAATTAAAAAAAATTCAACCGCTGAAGTACTATTGAGTGGCCAGACTTTTCTATTAGTATATACTGGAGGTCATACAAAAATATAGGAAAACGGGTACATTCTGCAAAACTAAAACACAAACATAACTGATTTTCCTCATATTTTTATGCTGTCCCTATAAACATCTATTTTTCAGCAGTTAAAAAGAATGGCAATTATGTTTTCTCTGTCGCTTCTCTTGCACTGATGTTCTGTGCAAGTGTGAGAACACAAGTCCCATACACATACACAGTACATACATCAGTATAACAAAGACAATGCAGTGGAAGTTAAGAAGTGCCCTTATACAAATGCATTATTTTAGAAAGATATGCAATTTCTTTTTTAAAAAAATGTAATTGTATAATAGCAGTAATCTACTCTTGTTTGTGGGTTTATTAGGATTTACCCATGCTTGACATTGTTTAATCGTTCAGGCTTCACCCTCATGATCAAACCATACTAGCCATAGGTAAATCTTGATAATAATGAAATTCAATAGTGTAGCCACTCTGAATTAACTCCCTCTCACACCAATAACACATTTTCTTCAGTAAAATGAATCAGAGGGAGAAACACAGCAGAAATAATATAAAAAACTTTAATACAGTTAGTGCTTTCACATCACAGATGCATCTTCAGACCATGAATGAAACAACATAAGCTAAAACCACTTTATATACTCCATAAGCTCTGCAAGTTGCTCTTATTAATTAATTACATCTATTCAGCACTCAAGTTATAGAAACAGCATAACAACAGGTATCTAGCCAGAGACATACTACAGCTTGCTAACCCCAACAATTTAATACACAAACTGACATTTCATCAGTGAAGTAAAAATCATTAAAACTGGTATATGCACAAAACAAGTACAGAGTTTTTAATAAAACATGAACAAATTTTATAAACTTCTTGTTTTTAAATAGGGCTTAATGAATGTTTTATCATTGAGCCCTGTTTTTTTTTCTGCCTGTAGCTCAATAATCCATTTCAACTCGCTCAATTCCAATTTATTTTTCATGTCACCCAGCCTTGAATCTTGAAAAATACATTCAATAACTTTGAACTGGAAGTGATGTGTTCGCCCTGCACAGATAACATTTTGGGCTAGAGCACTTCTATCTGGTTCATTATTTCTGATGGCAACCAAATGCTCTCTGACCCTCTCAGTGAGCGAGTGGTCATGCCAACATAAAAGGAAGGGCAAGTTAAACACACAGCCAGGTATACTACATTCCTTGTTTTACAGTTTGCCTTAACTTTAAATTCATACTTCCTATTTGTTATAGTTTGTACGAAGCTCCTGTTGTCACTCAAAATATCATAGACACTGCATTGCTAAGATTTATTAAGACCATAAATCATCTCTTTGGACTTTTTTGCTTGACAAAGTAACCTTTTGAGATTATTTTTATTTTTATAACAATACATTGGCCTCTGGCCTACAATCCTAGCTATCTCAGGGTCTGATTGCAGGATGGACCAGTTTTTATCAATTACATTTTGTATCTTCCTAACCTTCCCAGCATATTCTAGGTGAATGGGTAGATTTTTAGCAGTATAATTTTCTTTCAGCTGTTGGGAAGAAGTATCATGGGTATTGTTGATATATGGTTTTGCCCTACCCTTCCTCATAGATTTAACTTGCTGAATCCCAGTATCTACCTCACTTCTGAGATATTTCCTGTGTAACAATTCATTTCTGAAAGTTCCCATATCCTGTTCAAAATGTTCCTCTTCCATATCTAACCTAGATTATACGCATGGATATAGGTGGGATGCATACTGTCTCTACTCAGGGCATTAATTTTTCTATATTCTTTTCTAAATAATCTGGAAGATAACTTCCCATTAATGTCCTTGAATATAATCAGATCTAAAAAAGATATTTCAGTCGGAGACGGAATGAGTGAATCTCAAAAAATCAGTGGTGGTATCTAAAAACATAAAAAATTCTCCTAACTCATTTTCTGTGCCCCCCCCCCCAACACCAAAAGGTGGTCATCGACAAATCTCCTGTAGAACAGAATTTTATCAGCAAATGTCTCATGTATCAAAACAAACTATTCCTCCTAATAGGCAAGTACCATGTTGGCGTAGCTATTGGCACATGGTGTGCCCATAGCTACACCAAACAATTGTAGGTAGTACTTCTGTTAAAAAAAGAAAGATGCTATTTTCAGAATATTTTTATTAACATACATAGAAAATCAATTATTTTATATCATAGGAGCTATGCAAGCTTAATAAGTCTTAACTGCCTCCAACCCATATGTTTGGGGTATTACAGTAAAAAGTGAATTGATATCCATAGATACCATAAACAGCTGCCAGGTTTAGCTGTTCAGCAGTGAAGAAATAGCTTAGTTCATAAATGCAACAGTCACCAACAGTAAATGTGATAAGAACTCAGCAATGCAAAAATAACAAAAAAGCCGTGTATTCAAACAGATAAGAGCTCAGCAACAGAAAAATAACAAAAAAGCTGTTTATTCAAACAGATAAATCTTGATACACCCATACACAGGTGCAGATTATAGCTTTAATATGCATTTCAGCTCCCACACAGTCCAAATATATAAATGTTACATTAAAGGTTTATAATTACTTCTTACACAATTCAGTTGTTAAATTGATTTTTACTATATCTCCAGTATCCTTTATAACAGGTTTAGTGATTTTGTTGAATATGAGGTTAGATGGTTTATCAGTTTGGTTCAATTTCTTAAAATGAGCAACTATTTTATCAGCAGATATGGTCTACATTTTGATGATTCGGTACTTGTTAAGAATATTAGACTGTTTTTGTTCTCAAAACTACAGAGCAAAATAAAAACATTAGTAAAGCCTTATCTATTGCTGGATAATTACACAGAAGCTATATAAATGAAGGACCAACATCTAAATTAGTTCTATTGAAATTATGTAATGTAGTATTATGACATAAAGCAGTTAAACCAAATTTGTATTGGAATTATTTGGATCTAAACTATTACCCATATCTTATTGAGCTAGATAAGACCATGTTATTTGGTTCATTTAAAAAACGGTACCACCTTTATTCTGGAGCAAGTTTATTTGGAAAATTTATCCACAGAGCATTTTTCATTATTCACTGGATCCGAATAAAACTGGTTGTTGGAGATATAATAAGATGAACAAAGATGACTGTCAACAGATATTTCATATCTGTAAAGTACTGTCAGAGTTTCAGCCAAAGTTTACATTTGCTGAAGATTTATGGTTAGACAAAGTCCACTTAACAATACATTTAGTGCTGTTTAATGCAGTAGTTCTTTAATGTTCCATCTCCTTCTTACATTATTAAGAAAGCTGACATGCCATGTCTTTGGAACTCCTAGCTGTTGCATACAGAATGCTAACTAACAGCTGGAAACAATTATTTAACCCCTTTCCTGTGATTTTGATAATATTTACTAGTTTGAAAATTAAATAGACACTATTAAAATCAGTTGCAAATTATCTTCTATGAATTATCAGTCTTTATTTAAACTGCCCTCATATTAGATACATATGATATTAATGTATAAAAATATTTGAATAATGTGAATTACGCACAACTAGATAAGCATTTTAATTTCTTTTTCTGTTTCAGTTATGGCAAGAAGTAATTACTGCCATTCTAAGCCAGATTTAAATTACACTTCTTAATGTTCACACACATACCTGTTCCCTGGGGAAAGGAAACAAATGAAAGGGGTATGGATGAGGGCTTGCCAGCACAATATTGAGACAAAACTTAAAGCTAGGAAAGAGATGCAGCTTTTGATAGCCCCAACAGGCATACTCTAACAATACAGTGCCACAGATCATATCCCTGGTAGCTACCTGGTAGATGTATAACTGGCATTTCTCACACCTGCTGATGGGGTAAATATCTGCAACACATAAGGTACAGCTTTAATTCTTTTACCTCTTATTGGATTAATGTCGGGTTTAGGTAGATAAAATATTCTTTGTAAAGCAACAGCATCCAGTTTTCACATTTATAGTGTTTATTTGAACAACTTAAAACTAATTATGTCATTAAATTAAGCTGTGCATATAATATTTTACACAAATTAAAACTCAAATATTTACCTCTTCCATTTTTCTTGCTTATAGTGTACCATTCTTTTTTTAGCAGAGTAGCAGCACTTGAGTTAGAACATTGCTGGTTTTAATTAAGATTACCTTTTGTATGGTGTTATTGGTGAAATACCACTCTAGGCCATAAAACAGATGGTGATATAATTTAAGTAGCATAGAATTAGGTAAGATTGGAGAAACAATTTAACCCCTCTTCTAAATTATTGATTATATCCACTAATGTGTTTGAAAATTAAATTAGTGATATTAAAATGAGATGTAAATTATTTATAATTTATTCATTTTTATTTACATTGTCCTCATATTAGATAAATATTTTGTTAAATTATACTAAATTAATATTTTAATAGTCTGACCTATATTAGAATGTAATATTTAGTCATGAATATCAAAGATTATTTTAACTCCACTTACTGTTAGAAAGAAATACAAATATTTTTACTGTAATGTGTTCCAATACAGATATATTAGAAGTTCATAAGATGTTCTGATCAGGATGTTGAAGTATAAGGATTTATGTTTGTTTTAGCTAAAACTCCAATACTTTTAGAAAAAAGTTGGAGGAACAATGCTTCTTTGATTATGTTGGAGAAAGATAGAGAGGAAAGTCAGACTTGACTAGACAGCACAAAGGTGGGAAGACCAGGATAACGCAAAGATCATGCATGAATATGTTTTACATCAGTTTTTGCTGGTGAAAGTAAAAGGGGGGGTGTTAACATGGGAATGGGGTTAGAGAGAGTAGAGACACAAGTAGGCAAACATTAGAATGAAGAAGGAGGGATGTTGAAAACTTTGTAAAGGAAGGTGAAGCATGGACGCCAAATGAACTGCCTACCATGGCCCTCCAGAATATCGCCAGTATGCTGTCCAGTCTCCTTACTGAAGTTTTCAACACATCTCTGGTCACTGGAAACTGTCTGCGGAATGGACAACACCAACTGCCTTACCCTTGCTTAATGGGTATGAATAATTCAGGAAACTACAGGTCTCTTAGACTCATAACACTGAAATATAAAGTCATGAAGATAACCCTGTTTGAAAAGCTGGTTGCATTTCTGAGATGACAACTATTTTCAGGGCAAAAATCAAGATGGGTTTATGTTAAGAAGGCACTAAAAGACAACACTGTTCTAGGTTTATAACTGGATTACAAGAGAACTTGACAGAAGAGTACCATTGGATGTACCTGGGATTTTAGAAAATGCCTAGCCTGAGCCATATAGCTAGTGCCAGAAATTCCATTTGCAATTCAAAACCACATTAGCCATGACAAGCTAAGATCATATTATCAGCTAATTTGTATGTGTTTGAATCACATTTACTATTACTTGCTGATTTTCACTTTGTGGTGGTAACCTGCTGCTTTTGTGTAGTCATTAACATTCCCCCCAGCCACTCTTTTACACATACCACAGCCCCTATACCTGTCCTACCCTATATGATCTCGCATGATTTCTCCTCTCCCCTATAATAACTTGAGTACCATCACAGCACAAATGGATTAGCCCCTGGTGCTTTAGTATAGCCCTCTGTCTACCAATCTCAGTACTGCTGTTGCTGGTATGGCCCTTTACCTAATCATCCCTTCTGGTCTAGTGTAGCCCATCACCCCACAGTCCTCGTAATGCCATTCTTGCAATTATGGCACTTTAAAGAAGAATCCCTGGTGTCTAGTGCACCCCACTAACCCTAAATAAAATACTACCCTTTGTGCCATTAAGACACTTGAAGAGTAATCCCTTGTGTCATTTGGTTCCTCCACCATGTTTATATTAGGTAGTTGAACAAGGCCTTTGGCCATATTCAATAATCCAATGTAATGGGTATGGCCATGTTGATCTACATGACCAAGCAATTCCTTGAATAACTCAGCCTTTTAGATGCCATCCTGAAGGTGGTTTTGGTATGAAATCACATGGCTAATTAGCATATGCCTCTCCCCTAGAATGCCTCAATAGCCTTCATCAAGACTATGGGACCAGCCCTTAGTGGCAATGCACATGTTTGTGTTAGAGGACTATGCAGCACCAAGTAAGGACAATTGCCGAATCAGGAAAACACTATGCTGTGTACATCTTTGTATACGTTTTGCAGTAGCTTAATGAATTCAGCAGATAGTCTGCTTAGACTTCAACAAATCATCTGACTCCATCCTACAATGGAGGATGCTAAAAAAACTGTAACCATTTTAAAGGTTGAACCCCACATTGGCAAGCCCTGTAATGTAGTGACTATATGGCTGAAAATCCACACTTAAATATACTAAGTCCAAGATTGCCATTTCTCATAATATTCCATTTTCTCAGAGGTATAGGGGCGTGGTGTCAACAACCCAGGTGCAAAAAACAAGAGAATATTCAATATTTGTTCTTCTCCTACATTTTTGGTCTTTTTTTTTTCTTTTTGGCATGGCAGGACTTGGTATTTCAAGTCCCAAAATTTCAGTAAGAAGCCCCCAAAAAAGCCAAAGGGATTATTTTAGGAGGGTCTATATTAAATCACCAAACATTTAAAAAAGCAAACCGTGATTGACCAACCTTATGTAAGTGAAAGCTTACAATGTTGAAGTGTCAGAACAGCGATTTTTTTTTTTTCCAAGGGAAAAAAAATCGCTGTTCCAACAAAAAAATAAAAATCAGTTTCAAACATTACAGTAAGTGGGGGGGGGGCTGTGCCCTCCACACCCCTCCTACTTAAATATACCAACTCCGAGACCGTACTACAGTGCCGAAAATGGCAAAGTACTGAAGCAGCCAAGCAAATTCTTTCTCAGGGAAAGAATTTGCTTAACAGCCGCTTCAATATTTTGCGTTTTCAGCCTTTTAAGTTTGACCAAGATGCATTCAAAAGACTGCGTCTTTGGTCTTGTAATATAGACCCTTTTAGGATCATGAATGGAACTGGGTTTGTCCAGTATTTCCTGGCAGGGCACAAAGGAGTATGGGAAAAGAGACATTCACAGGATTAAGCAATATGACTTTGAGAATACTGTAGGGGTTGGTCCTGAGCCAAACACTCTTCAATGTATCCATTTTATATAAAAGATAACAGCTTCTTCAGTCATGACCCAAAGGAATGGGGTAGTAGTGGGTGAGGGAAGAGTCTAATAAAGAGCATGAAAAAGCTGACCAAGAGGGGTGAACGATGATACTTCATCTGGCCACAGTAATCCTGGCAGGATATATCAGACGAGGAAGCAGATATCATGGCAATTGATAGACTCCTGAATTAAAAAAGTAATGCTTTTGTTATACAGGACCCAGGTCAGGTTACACCTTGAATACCTTGTACAGTTCTGGAGTCCATACTAGGGCAAGGATGTCACACTGCTGGTTGAAGTCCAGATAAATGACCCCAGAAGGATATATTGTTTTGAAAAGAATGGCTATGACCAGAGACTTTAAAAATGAAAAGAAATGGGGGTGGAGAGTATAATACAGTTGCACAAGATTTTGTCAGAGATGTATGAAGGGTGTTGTCCTAAACTTGAAAGACAAGAGAAATGGGCAAAAGCAGCCAATTGTAGGGGTCGCCTACTACTTGGATCTGTGAACATCCTTCATCATTGATAGAGTTGTGGATCCATTGCATATTGTACCAGAGTAAGTACTGAACCGTGAATTCACTATAATGTTCAATATGGCATTAATCAAATGGAGAAGAGGTGACGAAAAGGCAGGAAAAGAGGAGAGACAGTATGATAAATGCATGTGAAGTCAAACCACAAGAGAAGCAAAATAGCAATTGCTTTTAAAAGGCAGAATACATAAGTCTATTGTCTCCTTTCTTCATCAAACAAATTTAATTTGTTAATTATGTTCTTATATGGAACAGTTTCAAAAGCATTATGAAGGATATAATAAGCAGCATGCATGGTCACGCCTTTCATCAAGTTCTCCTTTCATCTCTTTAAAGAATGCCACAAAGTTCAAAAGGCAAGATCTCCCTCAACAATCCCATGTTGCTCCATATCTAATAAACTTACATCCCCGTGTTATATTGAATAAGTTCCATTATTGTTTTTTTCACTGTTTTACATCAAATATTGCTCTGGCTGATGAGTCTAATCCTGTACGGGTTTTTATATAGCCTTCCTCTTTCTCCTAATTGGTCCCACTGTAGTCTGTGACT
Organism: Protopterus annectens; assembly: GCF_019279795.1. Taxonomy (NCBI): domain Eukaryota; kingdom Metazoa; phylum Chordata; order Ceratodontiformes; family Protopteridae; genus Protopterus; species Protopterus annectens. The sequence goes on along the minus strand of NC_056743.1, from coordinate 100,531,823 downwards.
GTAGGGCAAAAACATTGCCATATGTTAAAATGTTGTTGAATATGATTGATGGGATTTGATTATTTTTTCATGATTCTGTTTAGTAAAGAAACAGAACTTTTTGTCAAGATCTCTTGACTTTAAGTTTTTTAACGTTACTTGTGGCACTAGTTATCTCATCTGTAGTTACATGAGAGAAGTCTCACATTGTCATATATGTCATTACCTATTAAGTCTGAACATATTTTCTGCAAGTGTTTTCAGTATATTATGTGGCGGATGGTCATGTCATTGTTTATTAATATGATATTTTCATAATTCTACCTTTACATTTTCTGAAGTGCTTAAAAATTACCTTTCAATTACTTCAGCCTATGAGACGTAGTAGGGTTCTCAAGTAGATTTAAAATATTTGATAAAAATTAGTAGTTTCTGTACTGTATATATTCTTATCTTCTTTTCATAACTATTATAATTTTTTTCAAAGATAATTAATATATTTTTTCTGTTGTGTCCTATGGGATTTGTGATTCTGCCTTTTTCTGTTGCATTTACCATTATATTTGTGTATGTTGCATTTACCATTATATTTGTGTATGTTGTATTTACCGTTATATTTGTGTATGTTGCATTTACCGTTATATTTGTGTATGTTGCATTTACCATTATATTTGTGTATGTTGCATTTACCATTATATTTGTGTATGTTGCATTTACCATTATATTTGTGTATGTTGCATTTACCATTATATTTGTGTATGTTGCATTTACCATTATATTTGTGTATGTTGTATTTACCGTTATATTTGTGTATGTTGCATTTACCATTATATTTGTGTATGTTGTGTTTACCATTATATTTGTGTATGTTGCATTTACCATTATATTTGTGTATGTTGCATTTACCATTATATTTGTGTATGTTGTATTTACCGTTATATTTGTGTATGTTGCATTTACCATTATATTTGTGTATGTTGTGTTTACCATTATATTTGTGTATGTTGCATTTACCATTATATTTGTGTATGTTGCATTTACCATTATATTTGTGTATGTTGCATTTACCGATACATTTGTGTATAACCTATGCATATATCCATGAATATACAGGAGCTGGTAATAGAGGACTCACTGGTAGCACTTGGATCATTAAAGGATAATCCCTGGGATTCAATAAACGCAACGCCTATATGGAGTTTACATGTGTACGCGGTTATGAGTGGTGAGCAGCAGCTCTAATTGCATATTCATGAAGCGCACCACATTTAAACATAAAGTGAGGTTTAATCCAACAACAGAAAACGAATGTCGAGAGCAAAGCAATGAAGGGGTTGCTAAAACACATACGCTGAAGTAATAGCGTAAGAAGTCAAATGCTGTCACAGTAAAATATAGTCCAAATGATAGCACAAAGCAGCATACCAACTGGAACAGACTGAAATGTATAAAAGAGCAAAATATTTATTTCGTGCACAGCAGGTTAGCGCTTTCGCCAATCAGCTTCATCAGACCTAATCAAAAGCACATAAAATCTAGCTTAAATAACCAATATGGCGGGAAATTCAAACACTCTTAAAGAGACTTTTAGTTCATAGATTTATATGTGATATCATATCTAAGAATCATGTATATAATTTAAAACACAATGAGTCTTCTTAAAACATCTAATCTGGGACACATCTACAATCTGGGCAATCAAACATCATTATGAATGAACCTTTGATTTCATAAATTATAACATATCTAGAAGATTATATAATTAAAAGCACAATAACAATGATATAAAAACACTCTATCATGAACACATCTACAATCTAATGCTTCATGGAACCAAATATATATAGAAATAATAAATAATACATACATACAGTTATATATATATATTAAAACATACATTCATCAATATATGGATGGTATACCTAACATAGCTGCTATATCCAAAAGAGACCAAACATACAAACAACTTCCACACTATATTTTCAGTTTTTTCATTCTCAGAAAAGGTTGGATGGGAACTTTCCCATTCAAACCTGGATATGTATCAGATCTAAGTTTCATGATCCAGATGGTCTCTCTTGACTCAGTAAAAGTGCCCACATCCCCTCCTCTTATGGTTTTACATATTTGTTCCAGTATTCTAAATCTAAACATATGTTCTTCACCCTTCTCCATAACATGTTTTGCTAGGGCGTTGTTTACTGACCCTTTTCGAATGTGATAGATATGCTCACGCATTCTATCTCTGAGGCACCTGTTGGTCTTACCAACATAAAATGCCGTACATCCTATACAGGATGCCAAATAAACCACGTCGGTAGACATGCAATTACCATTGGCACGTACTGTAAAACTACCTATTCCAGATGGATGTATAAACACTGGATCAGGATCTATAAAGGAACAAAAATTACAAGTATTACAAGGAGAGGTGTCAAACGAACTATTAGGGTCTCCCAAATAATTCGCCCTGGGATAGCACAACAGTCTCTTAAAATTCATTTTATTTTTGTACACAAACTTCGGTCTATCCCCTACCAATTCCTTGATATCTGGATCAACTGATAAGATGTGCCAATACGTAGTAATGACATCTTTAATAATTCCTACATCCCGGGTATAAAAGATAGGATAAGTGATACCACTAATATTGGAACCTACTCTATCATCAGTATCAACCCTATCCTGATAATTAGTTCTTTCAGAAAAATATGGGGCAGCTATATCAGTTCTCAAACCATCAATACCCATTGTTCCTCTCTCTAGGTCCAATTCACTATATCCACGTGCCCTTAACCTCTGTTCCAGATCTGCTATCCCTTCACTAAAACTTAAATCTATTGGAGTATATCTGGATAAATGCATGGCTTGCCCACAGACTATATCCCTATAAACATATCCTGGATGCATGCTTTGACGATGTAGCAATGTATTCTTATGGCAGGATTTCCTATATAACCCAGTGTTAATCATGCCATCACTTAATCTCTCAACATAGACATCCAGGAATGGAATCTTCACCTCTGACCATTCAACAGTAAATTTAAAGAAACTAGTAGCTGTATTCATCTCCATGGTAAACTCATATAACTCATCCCGGGTTCCCCTCCATAGAAAAAACAGGTCGTCCACAAAATGCCTGTAAAATGGAACAGATCTATTATAATGACTCATGGAACATATATCTGTTTTCTCACTCTGCCATAACCAGGTTGGCGTAGCTATTGGCACATGATGTGCCCATAGCTACGCCATCCTTTTGCAAAAACACTTTATCCAAAAAGCAAAAAACATTGGATTCCAAGACAACTTCAAGAAAGCACATTAACAGCTCTATCTCGGTCACCCTCAACCTTGACGCTCTCTCAAGGTAACTCCCAACCATTTCAATACCAACGGAGTTAGGGATCACCGTAAATAAAGACTGAACATCCATGGTGACCAAAAGAAGCTTGTCATCCATGGATGTGGATTCAATGAAACCATAAAGGTCTAATAGAAATTGTTTAGTGTCTCTCAAGGTATAAGCATTGTCATCAACCACTGGCCTCAACTTGTTTTCTACATAGAGCGAAAAAGGTTCGGTAGTCCAACCTCTCCCAGCAACAATCGGTCTAAAGGGTGGGTTTGTCTTATCCTTATGGATCTTTGGAAGTCCCTGAATAATGGGTGTCAGTGGATATGGAACCTCCAGAAACTTAAACAACTGTAGATCTATCATTCCACTCCTTAGAAGGTCATCTAACATGTCACGTACTCTCTTAGTAATACATGCCACCTCCTCCAAAGAAACCTGAGTATAAAAATCATCATTACTCAACATACCAAGCATGGATTTATTATATCAAGAAGTATCCATTATAACCACTCCTCCACCCTTATCCGCAGACTTAATGGTAATATCAGGGTTATTCCTTAGTCCATTCAGCGCCTGTGTTTGTCTGTATGTAAGGTTCTGATAACCCTTCCTATATCTCCCTCTACACTGAATTAGTTGATATAAATCATCCTCCACAAGTTTGCTGCATGCTGCTAACAAAGGATGAGTTGATGGCACATATGTACTAGGTTTCCTTGGCTGATGTCCAATGGCCATACTATTACCTTGAAACTCAATTTTAAGAGATAAGTTACGGATAAATAACTTAGTCTCGTAACGTCTCATCAAAACTACTGTATGTAGTAGGAATAAAAGATATAAACCCTTAGATAAAACATTCAATTCCTCTGGAGTTAGAGAGTGAACCGATAAATTAACCACTAAGTCATTTTCTTCCCCTCCCACATTCTCTCTGTATTCTGATTGTGGGATCGATCGGCGGAGAATTTCCTCTTCTGCCGCCCCCTGCTCATAGAGCGTGTCCTCCCTTCCTTCGAAACGGACCTGATGGGGAAAGGGTGTCTGTTATCATAAACATTGCCAGTGGGTGAAACTATATCGGCATGAGAGTGTATGCTAGTTTCAGAGCCATTAGAAATACTAGAAGGAAGCTATACATTACTAGTTTTCCTTCTAACCACTAGTTCTGGTGTAGCTGTGCTCATATGTGGCATAGCTGGTATATTACCCCCTGTATCAACCTTTGGTTTAGAATGAGCATCATTCGATACTACAGCTCCACTGTTAGTAACATTAAGACTAGAAACATCATTGTTAGCATTATTTAGACTAACATGAGCATCATTACTAGAAACATTCAAAACATCATGCTTCAAACTAGAATCAACATCAATATTTGTCCGGTTATTATTAGTTATTCCTGCGGCTTGGCTCCTGATATCATTAGCCCCCCTAGGCCAAGTAAAGATATGTCCTAAATTAAAATCTGTAATGTCCCATTGTAATTTCATTTTCTTCTGATTATATAGTCTCCTTTCATATTGTGCCACATTATCCAATAATATATTGCAATAACTATCAACAGCGGAGGCCGGGAAATTAGCGTAGATGGTGTTACGCTGTTCCTGTATCTCCAGCCTCAACGCTTCTTCTAGTGGTGCAAAAAACCTGTTCATTAACCTCATATAATTGAGGCTTACCTCTATGTTCAATTGCTGCCGTGAGGGATGCGAATAACGAGATGGCTTTCGACAGAGAAGGATTACGTGTAGCCTGTGAGAAACTTGAAATGGATTTGTCCAAATTGAAGAGAATGCAGACTCCACGTCAACATTTTGATGTCTGCATTCAGCGACGCCTTGTTCCGAGGGGTCTGAGGGTACTTAAGATGCCCACTACTGCCACACTGTATCCTGAGCTGCTATTTGAATGGCAGCAATTGAACATAGAGGTAAGCCTCAATTATATGAGGTTAATGAACAGGTTTAAGGTAAGTGGGTAGTTAGTGGTGTGTGCATAGTTTAGTGTAGGGTTAGGTATCAGATTTTAGGTGTATGTGTGTGGATTTCTGTTTGTTTGGTGTGCTTGTGTTGTGTGTATGTGTTTTGGATCAGCGATTATTTTCCCTGGGAAAAAAATCGCTGATCTGACAGTTCGAGATTGTAAACTTTCGCTTAAATTAGGTCGATCAATCAGCGTTCGCTTTTTTTAAGCATTCGATGATATAATATAGACCCGAATAATAAGGGGTTTGTGTGAAGGTAAATTTTCTGAAGGATTTGAAGTCTGAAACTCATGTGTATCTAATTATTGTCTGACGTCAGTCGTGAGATCATCCCAGTTACGGCAGAAAGCCACAGGTTTTATAAGGAATGCACTAAAAGATATACAAGGAAAAAAATTTGGACATTCTGTGAAAATCTGGGCAGTTGAGAGGTATAATGATTATGTATATGGTCCAAACACAGTACAGGACAGTGTATACAGTGCAGAGTATTGTGAAATTCCATTCTTGGCATTCTGTCAGGAAGTGGTGCGAATGATCTGCTAATTACAGCATTGACAACGGTCCCTCTGTGCTGAACTCTAGTGATGCAAGTACTAAGAACACATGTATGTAGCAATCTAAACTTCGACCTCCAAGTGTCCACAGTGGTATTGAAAGTCTATGTTATGCACATCATAAGTCATGGCATCGTATTCAGATCTGAAGACTATATTACAGCACTGTACTCAAACCTCATCAGAACACTAATGTAGACCATAATGCTCTCTTTTTCATGTACCTTACCAGACATATGCAGCAGCTGGAGAGACCACAGAGGTTTCTCACCAAGAAAACACAGGGCTTACAAACCATGCCATGATATGTGTGGATAGACTGAAAGCCATGTCACTATAATCTGTATTGTATAGGATGAGGTGACTTCTATGCGGTCTCCAGGCAAGTCTCTGACCCTGCCTTGGTGGGAATAGTGCACATCCACAAATCAGATATAGCTGATGATATCAGTATTGTCTGGTGAGGAGAATATGGCAATAGTAGTGTTCAACATGCTTGTGTAAAAGGCTCTCTGTATTATCAAGCAGGTGCGCGCGTACGCACATCAATCACACACACACACACACACACACACACACACACACACACACACACACACACACACACACACACACACACACACACACCAGTTGACAACAGTGAGAATAGAACCCCTACCTAAGTACACAGACTACAGAACTCTGTTGTTAAGGCAAGTGCCACAGCTCAAGTCTGAATTGCAGTGTCTCAGACAATACTGTATAGTTGCTGACATCAGTAGTGTCTGGCGAGGTGCATATGGCAATAATTGTCCCACATGCTGGTGTAAAAGGCTCTCTGTAATGTCAAGCAAGTGCACCTGCATGCCCACACAAATGTGCATACATCCCAGTTGACTGCAGTGAGAGCCGAACCCTTACCTATTGAAGTACACAGACTACAAAGCTAAGTAATTTATGCAAGTGCCACAGCAAAAGTCTGACAAGGCTGCAGGCCAGTTTGTGGTGGATGACATCAGCAGTGAATGTCGGGGAGAAGTTGTTGGGAGGCCTGCATGAAATGGATGTATAGGCATGTGCAAGTATCAAAATACTGTCAATCCATGGGATTGGAGCAGTAACTGTAGGATACACACTTCTGCTCTTCTGCCTAGATACACACACACACACACACACACACACACACACATGCACACACTTGACTACAGTGAGACCAAATCCACTACCTAAGTACACAGACTACTGAACTCCGTAATTTGCACAAGCACCATGGTACAAGTCTGATTTTTACGAGGCTACAAGACAACTTATAGTGCATTACATCAGCACTGGATATAGAAGAGAAGATGATAAAAGGCCTGCATAGGTTCATAGCTTTATAGGCTCTTAGGAGGTCACTAGGCTAATGGTCCTAGGGCCTTTACAAGCCTAGCCATGTAAAAATCCAACTACCCTTATTGAGCAAAGTTAGATGTTCATTGTTAGCAGACCAATTTTGTGATCAGCGTAAACTGCCCATGTCCATGTGGGATATAGGTGCCACCCCTGGGGTAAATTTATAATCACCCATCTAGTTGTCAAGTCTGTGCTTGAGTAAAGTCATTGAGGAGCACTGTTTTGCATGCTGTGGGGGCGTAATACAGAGGAGTGGCAATCACTGGGAGATACATCTGTTTCTTCAGCATATTCTGTTTGTCACAGGCTAGGTTGAGATCCCTGCAGCAAGTTATTCTTGATCCATTTGATTTACAGATATCCAGCAATTACATTAGGTCATGGTCCAAGACTGATTACAGTGAGAGGGCTTTCAGTCTTTCCATGTATATTATGTTTTGGAGGCCCTGCATTTTCTTGGTCAGAAACCTCTGGATTTCTAAAGTTGCTGCAGGTGTCTGGTGTGGTACACGGAGAAGGGAGCATTGTACTCAATTAGTGCTCTGATAAGGGTCGAGTACAGCAGAGCTATGACCTCCCTGGTCTTGGATGTGATGCCCTTAGTTATGAGGTAGGCAATGTAGAATGTGTGTCTTACCACTATGGACACATGATAATTGCAGTTTAGATTGCTCTCAGCCTATATTCCCAAATCTAGCACCACTAAGTTTAACATAATTGGCAGGGCTAGTTTTTTTGCCAAAGGGGACAATGAGGCATTTTCTTGCATTAACTTTCAGTTGTTGAGTTTTGCACCAATCATTTTCTGTGTCAGGCCTTTATTTAATATGTTAACATCATTGGGGGGACTCTCTATGATTGCACCCAGTTGACAGTCATCTGCAAACTTGGTAAGCCACAGGCCATCTACCTTCACCTGGACTTCAGAGAAATATTTTCCAAACAGTAGAGGGTCCAGCACAATTTATTGTGGTACTCCACTGGTATCTGGTCTACTGGTGGAGGTAGACTCCCCATCTTTGACAGTGTGCTTTCTGTTTGTGAACCAGTTGTGTACTCATTTAGTAATGTATGGGTTATTCCCCAGATGGAGAGTTCTTCTATGATACCTGAATGGGAAATTGTGTCAAAGGCCTTGGCTAAATCAACATAGAGTTGGTATGTCATGTTTTCCCTCATCCAGGGACTTGGGGCCATTATCAAAGAGGTCCACTAGGTTTAATAAGCAAGATCTACCCTCAACAAAGCCAATATGGATTACGTCAAGCATGTTAAAGGTCACCTATGTTCCTCTAGAATAAAGACCATGATGAATCTTTCCATAACCTTGTAGATAAGGCTGATTAGGCTTATGGGTCAGTAGTTCCCAACATCAGTTGATGGATGTGTAGGTATGTTCAACTGTGAAGATAGTTCTAGTTCTGCATGTTACTAGATTGACATGCATTGCATGTCACACAACATTTCATATTAATTTATGTAGTGTAGTTAATATCTCTGTGAATGAACACGTACCAGAGACATGAGGCTTGTAATGCAAGAGGGAGGCAACACATGGCTGCATTGTAAATATGTGACATATTGTTCAGTTTAAGTTACCACGTGTTGTTTCATGGCATAAAGAGTGAAACAGACAGTAAACAGCACTAATGCATGTTAAATTTGACTTTGCATAGAGCAGCAGGTTTGTGCGATCGTTGGCGAAGTGTTTGCACATGCAAGATGCACATTTCTATTATTTTCCCTATTTGCACACAGTTAAGCAGTGTGCAAATGTGAGTCACATTGCTAAATTTCTGAGAGTTAGTACTGAGTTTATTAAACACACCTGCTGCTTAGTTGAATCTGACAGCAGGTCTAAATGCATTGACACATTTCTTTTTGAGCCCAGATGATACTGGGTTTGAATCTAGGTGTGTCTAATACTTTTAAATAGATTGATAATGCAGTGACATTAATTCTTTATAATACATGTGTTACTCTGTGTGTGTGTGTGTGTGTGTGTGTGTGTGTGTGTGTGTGTGTGTGTGTGTGTGTGTGTGTGTGTGTTGACATAGCACAGCGGAGATAAGTGGCATTGTGCAGAGGAAACCTCAGCATTATAGGGCCACTCACCATTGCTTAGCATTGTTGAGTGATGTCAAACTTCATGCAAACATACAGGTCACAAATTGAAGGGATCCATTGCATTTTCTGCTACTTATGTGTGATTCTATTTTTGACAAGATTCTGTGTGTTAAAATGCGGTAGATAGGAAAGTGGTGAAACAGGGAGCAAGCAGGGGGAAGAACAAAGGGAAAGCAATAGATAAATTTGCAGGAGGGAGGGAGGGAAGAACCACAGCTGTCCATTTCAACAACACAAAAATTGATAATATGTGCAGAATATTAGCTGTATTTGGACTGTCCCTTCCATTGAGCAGGAAAGCAATACAGGAATGTGCAGGAGGGAGGTAGGTAAAAAAAAACATAGCTATGCATTTTATTATGTGCAGAATAGGTTCATAGGTTGGTACTAGGCTATCAGCCCTAAGGGCCTATACAAGCCTAGCCATAACAATTCCCTGGCTATTTCTTCCCACATTATTTACTTTCCTGGACCCCTGTCTAGCAGGGTGACTGACGTGATTCCTGGGGTGAATTTCCTTTCTCCCATCCAATCGTCAAGGTTCCTCTTGAAGAGGTCCAAAGAGGCACTCTGCTTTACATGTATGGGCAATCTATTCCAGAGTCTGGGGAGTCTCTGGGTCAGGAACCTATCCCTCTAACATGTTTTGTTTATTGTGATGACACGGTTTAGATCCCTGGAGCATGTAGCTCTGAGGGATTGGGATTTCTTTAAGTGTAGCATGTCCAAAAGCTCTGGGTTTGACATGGCCTTGTATGTTAAGCAGAGATCGCCTCTGAGTAGACGATATGTGACAGAGTATAGCTGATGTTTTTTAAGGTGGTCAGTGTAGGGCATCTGCTTTAGGCCTGTGATTCTTTTAGTGAGGTATTTCTGAGGCCTTTCCAGTTGTTGCAGATGTCTTGAGAGGTACATACCAAATGGGGTGTTGTATTCTATAATGGGTCTAATGAGGGATGAGTACAGTGGGACAATGACCTCCTTTTTTCTGGATGAAAAGCCCTTTGTGATGAGGTGTGCCACATAGAAGGATTTCCTGACTGTTGTGGCGATGTGGTTATCGAAGGTGAGACCACTGTCCACCTGTGTCCCTAAGTCTCTTATCGCACTTTCTGTGTTTAGTGTACTGCCACCTATATGGTAATTCATGGATACATGTTTTTTCCCAAAGGGGATAACAATACATTTCTTGGCGCATTGAGCTTGAGCCCATGGCTCTGGCACCAAGCATCTGTTTCTGTAAGGCCCTTTTGTAAAGTATCCACATCATTTTATTTGACTGTCACCTCCAGAGAGCGGGGTGACAGTGTAATCTTGTTGTATATCCAGATGAACCAAATCAAGTGTCAAGAAGACACATGCAAAACAGAGAGCTATGTATGGGGTGGTATTTTTTTTTTTGTGTGTGTGTGACAGATGCCCATTTTTCTTTTTCTAATTTACTAAGAGCGAAATGGTGGGTAAGGGACAAAGGTATTTCTGGGTCAGATAAATTGGGTAGGTGAGAAAGCAAATGCAAACAAACAAGACAAGAGACAGGGTTGGTGAGGGACACAAAAGAGACACCATGATTAGAGTGAGGGAGGGGACAACACATGCTCATGCCCATCAAACATGGAGACAGAATCGAGTCCTCACCCACTGGCCTGTCATCACTGTCCCCTTACTCCACTGGTGGCTGGAGTGCTTGACTTATTCTCCCCCTATAGACCAAGAAGGGAAGCAGCCTCTCCATCTGCCATAGGCATACACTAATGATGCAGTACACAACCCTACACACCACCCCAGGCATCTCTCAGCTGGTGATGAAATCACCACCTCCACCACTACTCCTGGAGGGTACCACTGCACCAGCTGCCAGGGCAGTACTACCTAAGGGTGCAGGTAGTGCAGTGGCAGCAGAGGCAGTGCTACCAGGTTGGGTCCCAGACATGCTGGGCATTGGTGCTGGAGCCAGTGGAGCAGGGGCAGGTGATCCAATGGAGCTGACCTATCTCGCTGTGGGGCATCTAGTGATTTGGTACAAATGGATGACATGGAGAAGTTTTGATGATACACAAAAAATAAAAAAGAGGGTTGGGGTGAGAGAAAAAAAGAGATAAATTTAGTACCATCATACGTGAATACAATGCAGTAACACAAGTATGCAACTATTTTATCTGAAGTGTTAGATTTTAATTGTACGTCTTAGCAAATACACACTGTAACTACAGATAGTTGAATGTAATATTTGAAATTTGCATATATTGCACATGAGTGTTCCAGTTGTACAGATTACAGTTAACAGCAGGGCATTTATTCCACTTGTATAGAGTTTAATTTAACGTAAATATTAATGAAATGCAGTACTCTATATCTTATATATTTTATAATCAGGATACCCCCAATTTTAGAAATATCAGTTCCCAACATTGGGGTAAGTTTGGTTGCTACTCTGAGTTGGAAGTACTGTTTAAAGCTCCATTAAAGTTTACATACAAGAAAGGAAGGAACCTAAAAAGAATAGGCACTTAAGTGTGGATTTTGTGCCCAGTGCCCATTTATTTTAAATCAGGATTCAGCGTGTATTGCAGAGAGGGGTTATACAGTCAAAAGTGATAGTTTTTCCAACTGTTGCAGCCAAGGTTTGATTTATTTAGCTATATGTAAACAGTGTGCAGCATTTTATGTTGGAAAAACTACACGTAAATGTTTTGAATAAACGGCTGTTCCTTTTGATTACTGCTTGGTATGTGACTTTGTGGACCTCCTTTTGGTGCCTGTACCTGTATTTTGTTGGTTACCAGTATCTTCAGGCAGCTTGCCTCATTGTTTTAGTTTGTTTACTGGTTTTATGGAGGTTGGTGATAGCTCCCCAATTGGAGAAGCAAGGAAAAACGAAGATTTGAATGAGTGACTTTCTCGAGTGGAAGGGCAGCTAACTCAACTTATACTTTTGATGTCAGCCAGTTCGCAAGTCAAGGCCTGTAATTTGTCAGCTGATACTAGTTTACCGGACTTGGGAGATGCTTCAGGGACTACGCCTTCACCAGCTTGCAATCAGGAAGCCGATATTCATTATGGGCAGGCTGGTAGACGTGTGGAGGATGTGACGTCATTTCAGGCTCTGAAACCACACAGGGATATGAGAGCTAGAGTCCCAAAGGGGAACAGAGCTATTTCAAAACTTTTGAGTGAAAATGGATCAAACAAAGACCCTATGGATGGTTATTTGGGGTCTGGGCAACGGATTGATGGAGACTGCAATTGCGGTTCGCAGAATGGAGGGTTTTCAACGGAAAACAGACACTCTAACATCTGAATGCATGGGTGGACCAATTCGGATTCTATGGCCAGTTGGGTTATTCAACAAACTTCTTTTTCAAACTACCAAGGTACTGTTATTGCCATCTTGGGGAATGATGTACATGGAGGGACTGATATAGACAAAACATATGGTACTAACATAAAAAAACTTACTGATTTAATTTTTGAACACAAAGCCCTGGGTATTGACAACAGCTATTTGAAAGACTGTATATCTAGGGGCATTGTACCAAAAGGTTTGCACATGTACAACTTCCCAAACAATGTGGTGGAGGGTTCTACCTTCCATGATGAACTTTTAAAGATCTTTGACCGTAGTGGACATGAAGTAATGAGGGCTATTATTAAAGAAAATGAAAGGCAAATGCATAAATTGTTTTGAGGACATTGAACATTTAAATAATATTGTGACTAATGATCTTATGTTTTCCATTGAGGAAGAGAATAAGAAATATCACCTGATTTAAAAACAGGTGGAAGATAAATGCAGTATGATATATAAAAGAAAATGTGGGAAAATTGATAGGGATTTGAGGGAATACCATTGGAAACAGGCATATCCCTTCCCTAGAAAAGACCCATTTCCACATAGAGGTTTCTTTGATGAACATGGTCACTACAAGGGTCCCAGATGCACAGGGATATAATACCCATAATGCATGGGAGATAGAACATGGACAGTATGACTTCAGGATGAATAGGGGACAGGAACAAGATATGCCTGATAGTGCAGACATTCCCGAACTTAGGAGGTTGGACAGATTGAGATAAAAATCCCCGATCCAATATTTTCAGAAGGGTCCCCCAAACGGCAGGAGATAATAGAAAAAATAGGCGGTGAAGGGGGACAGGAGGAGGTAGAAAGTATTGTGGTGGAAGGACCACGCCATATATCTAATGACTTTAGCATTTACAATTATAGTGGTGCAGATGTCATTAGTAAACATTTTGAGCTATTTTCAAAAGGTTTTAAATTCATTCCTACAAGTAAGGGAAGCATTGCGGACACACTCATTGATTTAAAATTATTCCTGAGGAAGAAGAATTTAGAAATTTTATTCCAGGGACATGAAAGCAGGAATACTAATACAGAAGTTAAGAAAGCTAGTACCATAAATTCCCCCTTGTACCCACAGTTGCAGGTACAACCTTAACAAGGAAGAATTTGATATCAGCAAATCCTTCAGGGAAAATCTGTATGTCAGGGTTATGCAGCCTGACCGGAGGGGGGGGTGATTTTCATGGACAGTATCCTGTATACTAGCAAGATGCTAGATATGCTAAATGATATGTCCAGATATATTAGTGTGTCCAGGAATGAAATAAATTTGGCATACTGCAAAATTGATTTTGCTTTGAACGACATGCTAGAAGATGATCTTATTAGTCAGGACACTTTTAAGTATCTTTGTATGGAGAAGCCTAGAATGCCTTCCATCTTTGGGATCCCCAAGGTGCACAAAAACCTTGAGGATCCCCCCATGAAACCTATTGTGGCTGCAAATGGGTCTAAAACCTACCCCCTGGCTAAATATTTAGATCTTAAACTAAAAAATATTTGGACCAATGCTAGTGGAATACTCAAAGATTCTTGGAATTTCCTTAGGAGTATTACAAAGGATATGTATTCAGATTCCCTTATTTTTGTCACATTAGATATACAGGATTTATTTAATGTAATCCCCCATAAAACTGGCATGGAGTGTTTTCAGGAGGCAATCAATCAACATGGAAAATTGGGCCATAACACTTTTTTAGTGTACACAGAACTCATGGACCTAGTTTTGGGGCATAATTTCTTATTCTTTGAGGGTGAATTCTTTAGGCAGATTCAGGGCCTAGCTATGGGGGCATGTTGTGCCCCCACCTATGCCAATATTGTACTTATGGTATGGGAAGAAAAATTTGTTCTTCACTCGGAGTATGCCCAATATTGGGTCTATTATAAATGATACTTGGACAATATTTGTCTTTTTTGGAAGGGTAATGAAATTAAACTTATGGAATTCATACAATATTTGAATCAGACTACAGAATTTCTAAGATTTAAACACCATATTACCTATCAAGAGATGAATTTTTGGATGTCACAATAAAAAAAGACATAGAATTACAGGAATTTGCATCAGTGGTGTATAGAAAAGAGACTTTTTCTAACTCCTATTTGTATTTCACTAGTTCTCATCCCTTTAAGCAGAAAAGAAGTATTGTAAAGGGACAATTTATTTACAGTTGTAGAATGACCTCTAAAGATGTGGATTATGAATGTGGAAGTACCAAAGTAAGGGATATGTTTCTGGCTAGAAAATACCCTAGGGAATTGGTAGTAGAGGTCATGGCTGAAGTGAGGGCAGGAAGATCTGGGTAGATTTTGCCCTATTTTGGGGGGTGAAAGGGTGGATACTCTCCACGGGCAGATTTCCCCTATGTACACTCAGGTTTCATCGAAACATCCAGATACTATAGGGGACGGTGTTTTTTGGGGGTAACTATGTTATGTTTTATAATCAGGATACCCCTAATATTAGAAATATCATTTCCCAACATCTGGGTAAGTTTGGTTGCTACTCTGAGTTGGAAGTACAGTTTAAAGCTCCATTAAAGTTTACATACAAGAAAGGAAGGAACCTAAAGGAATCACTGGAAAGAGATTACAACTTAGCCCATAGAAAAAGAATAGGCATTTACAAGTGTGGATTTTGTGCCCAGTGCCCATTTATTTTAAATCAGGATTCAGTGTGTATTGCAGAGAGGAGTTATACATTCAAAAGTGATAGTTTTTCCAACTGTTGCAGCAAAGGTTTGATTTATTTAGCTATATATAAACAGTGTACAGCAATTTATGTTGGAAAAACTACACGTAAATGTTTTGATTAAATGGCTGTTCCTTCTGACTACTGCTTGGTACGTGACTTTGTAGACCTCCTTTTGATGCCTGTACCTGTTTTTTTGTTGAGTGCTGTATATTTGTTACTCGTGATATTTGAACCCAAGACCACTGACTACAGTATATTTGACTCCTAAAGTTGGTTTATGCTACAGATTAATGCATGCATACTTGCTGCTACAGTTAGAATACGCTTGCTCCATTTGCTGCAACTGTATAAAAAAAACCAAAAAACTATCTTTAAAGCTACAATAAAAGTTCTCTTGTGCTGCTTACAAACCACTTGCTTCCATCAGTCTCTCCACTTGAGCAGCATGAGCCTGTCTGTTGAACTCTTTGTCGGCATTAGCTGGGGAAAGAACGGAAGAGCATTATGTTTACCAGTCTTGCCTACATTTAGCTTTCTAAGTATTATAAATTCTGTCTTATTATCAAACTTACACAGCTGTGGGATGTCCAAAGTCTCAAATTCATTCAACTAACGGTTTAGGGTATCTCTTTTGCACCTATGTAGGTTATTAAAATGATGCTACATTGTTCTCCAGTGCATGGGATACCAGTAGCACTGAGTACAGCCTGAGCTAAATTACTCCACACCTCAGACTTGTACTGGGAGACTGGGAGCCAGAATAGTCCCTCTGCAGAAGCCTTTGGCTGTGCACTGGGTACAGCCTGAGCTAAATTACTCCACACCTCAGACTTGTATTGAGAGCCAGAATAGTCCCTCTGCAGAAGCCTTTGGCTGTGCACTGGGTACAGCCTGAGCTAAATTACTCCACACCTCAGACTTGTACTGGGAGCCAGAATAGTCCCTCTGCAGAAGCCTTTGGCTGTGGTGCTTATCAGGAGTCCAATAAATATCTGTGCCCTATACTAACTGCAGCCGCATCTAATACCTGACCTAGAGCAATGGAAAATTATGCTTTCCCATCAATTCCAGTTATCACATCTACTGGTAGTGAGCAAATCTGAGCAACAATGCCAATTATGTTTGCACAATGTTAAGCAGAGAGCATCAATGCCAAGCAGGGATGACATAAATATTTGAAATAGAAAGGTTAATCTGACACTTGACCTTAGTTTGAGGGGTATCTGATGATGTAGCTTGGAAATCTGTATTGAAAAGTGGAAGGTAACTGTTAGGTGAATTAAGTTTGCAGACATACACTGGGGCATAAATGTCATGATCTGCCACATTTGTTTTTGGCTTTATACAATGATAAAATTGATTTTTTAAGTGTGGGATTCATATCAAGGCATAAGGGACAAAACATTTTCTTCAAGTGTTGATTTTCCATCTTTGCAAAAGAAGTGCTGCTCAGATATAGTCAGGGATCATTCATAAATACAGCTGACAGTTTGAGGTGTTACACATCTGTGTGTGACCTGACAAGGTTCTTGTATCTATGTGTATGTGTCCAGATAGCAGAATTATACTTAAAGAAATATAGTAGACACTATACCCTCAGTCATACATCTGAAAGCACTCTAAGGATGTCTTATCTTTCATACATATTCATATCAGCTCCACTATCTAAAGTGTTATAAGTGAGTGAATATAATGGGAAATGGAACAACAGTATTAGAACCCAGGACCATGAGTATACACTTACACCTTGTGCCACAAGAATGATGAAATAACATTTGCCTATTTTACAGATCATTACTAGAAACTGTACTATCAAAGCAGAAAAAAAGGTTGCACACTGAACTAGAACCCAGAACCATCTGTACTTCAGCCCTACATTTACGCCTGCTGCCACAGAAGTAGTTACATGACAATTCCATAATTTCCTACTCATTTTTAAGTTCTCTGTGTTAATCTCTGTGCAATGCCACTTAGCATGTTTGTCCTCTGCCCAACAGAATTAATTGAAGGCATCCATTTTCAAACGCTGCCTGCCTGCGTCCTGTCTGCAGGTGTTCCATGATTGCAACTGTTGGGGAATCTTGCTAACCACCATGCAATGCCACTTTGTCATTGTGTGATGGAAAGCAAAAACTGCAACAATGTATTCTTTTTGACCTTTGCACTTTTACAGACACCCTCTCTGCCAGTGTTCTATCTACTTTCTGTGTGGGCCACTTGTCTAGTTTGCACACTGCTAACCATCTCGCAAACGAGACAAGCACAGCCAAACCTGACGCCACAGGCGGGGGGACCCTACACCACTGGAAGGAAGTTAATTACACATTAACACACAGCCTGGAGGGCATTATTACACTTAGAGAAGAGACTTGCTGTAAAACTGTTGTGCTTTACTTATATATATATATATATAATTTTTTTTTTTATTGCTATTTTTTTAGTATATTTTTGTTGCAAAATAGTTCTTCCGCCTAAAGTTTCAAACTTGCTGTAATATATGCTAATAGTGTTGGAGGAAGCATTTTACAGCCAAATTGCAACATTTAAAAAATAACCAGGTTATTTACTTTATTTGTGGTCCCTTACTCCTAAATCGTTTGGTTGTCAGTCACTGGAGATTGAAATTACTAAATAATGACATATATTTGAGCTTCAGACTTGTTTTTCTTCAGAAAATTCATGCTAACTTAAATCCTTTACTTTAGCAGCTTTATAATTTTATAACAGCAATAATTAAGTTTCTGATGTAGAGCCTCTGTTCCACAAAAATTTCTTCAGCTGAAAGGTGCAGAGGTTTGTAAACTGCTGCTGCTGTCGGTAGTCATCTCATAGACTCAGCCTCACACGCGCACACACACACACACACACACACACACACACACACACACATTCTTCTGCTTCATACAAAATGCATGCTAATGACATTCCTGTTATTCTAGCAACTTTCTAAGTTTATAAGAGCAGTATATTTAAAATCCGTCCCTGTTTTAAGCCCTTTGCATAACTCTCGGCAAAAAAAATCTGGACAGAGCAACAAATAATGGGGAAACAAAGTCACATGATGCTGCCAGGGATCGCTCTCTTGTACACACACACACACACACACGCACTCTCTCTCCTGCTTTCATGCACCATTCACTCACACATGCAGACAGCAACATAAATACACATACGATCATCTACGCATACATTATCTCTCTCATACACGCACACACACACACACTTTTTATTTTACACTCCCTAAACAGCAGAAGCACTGCTTAGCCAGTGTAAAATAGCTTAACTGATCTCTCACTCACACTCTTGCAGGCATACACTTTCACACACTAACACATGCACACACTTTTATTTTATTTTACACTTGCTGAACAGCTAAATAGCAGAAGACCTGTTTAGAGAGTGTAAAATAATGGCAGCCGTTCTGTTTTCTCAGTCTGAGCTCCACTGTGGCTTGATACGCTGGCGTGAAGCAGTGGACATGTTTTCAGCAAGCATTACTTGTGCATTAATACCCTGCTGGAGAACGCTCGTTCTCCAGTCTACTGATGTACAGTCAGCCCATTCTTTAAATGGCAATAATATACAGTTGTCAACGAATGAAGGGGAGATCTGACGTTGATGAACATAACCTGTGAATTGTGTGCTGCTTATTCACATTTCCAACCTTGATAAAATTCTAGCACTTTGTAAGTCTAATCTGACACACCCACCAGATATAAGGCAGCCTGCAGTACTGTTGTGTTTTCCTTCTCCCTACCAGTAGTCATTTACAGTTGCAATCCATTAGCTACAAAAACTAAGGGAGTGCTTGCACTATGTTTACATTTGCTACAGGGAAACAAAGGTTTGGGGTTCAGCAATTCTAATCAGTTCACACCTCATTTGCATCTTCACCATGCTAACCGCCTTGAATCTACACCCTAAAAAGGCAACCATGTAGCTAGGGAACCTGAAGGTGAGGACACTTGGTTGTGTGGAGAGCACAGAAGAGGCTATTATTTTGGGATACATCTGCATAGAAGACCACTGACCTTGAGAAGGTATGCTTGCATTTTTCTGCTATATACTGCAGATGCAGAAATGTCGTTTAAGAAAAATCAGTTTCATACTTGTATAAATATATTAATTAGAAAACCATTATCTGCATGCATTTCTTAGAAGTGTATTGATGGCATGGACAAGTTTGTCAGAGCATTTCACAGGTATACGTGATTGGCAATAGCTTAATATTGAATGTTCTGTATTAAATCTATACACAAGTTTCAGGAACAGTTCATGTGATAGCACGTTTAGCATTTTGTTGATAGTTTGTTAGCAAAATGTGTCATTTGCCTGTTATTTTGGGGGTGGGGAGCAAATGTGCCTTTCTGGTTTTGGCACAAACAAGGATATGTTGCTACTGTTACTCTCCTTGCTTTGCATCTAGTTTGCTTTGTGTGTGAGTGAATGTACTATTTTACAATCCCACAATTCTTGTTGCTCATATTTCAAATATCTAGACTGTTTTGTTTCCTCTGTGGGTAATACTGAAATGTTACCTTTTCTGTTTTATTTGGGAACAGGTACTTTTAGTTATGTGATACTTATGTATATTATTCTTCTGTTGTGTTTTAGGATACCTAGGACTATGGCACACAGGTGTCTCGATCCCTGAAACCACACTTCAGTGACCCTGAAAATTAGGTCATTGTGGAAGCTCTTTGGAAAGTACAGTTTTGTACCTACCATAAATGTAGATGTCCGATAGGTATGCATCTGCAGTCATAACATATGGGTTGTCCTGCCTCAGGCAGCCCTTCGGTCTGGCCTCAGCTGATGTCGCACTTCACCTGACGTCATAGCTGCTGGGGTATAAAGGCATCAGCCGACGCCATTTTCCTCAGTGTTTCTTGCCCCAGATGCCAGGTGCCCTCTAGGAAGGCTAAATTTGGATAAATGTAGAAAATTCCAAACAGTAGAAAGCAAAAAATATATATGCATATATACATACCAACAAATACACCATAATAGATTCCCCCAGCTAGCTAAAAGAGGGGTAAGTACCCTAGGAATACCACAGAGGGGAAGGAGGGTGGGTAATCCTGACTGCAGATGCATACCTATCGGACATCTACATTTATGGTAGGTACAAAACTGTACTATGTCCTTCAAGGATGCATCTGCAGTCATAACATATGGGTAGAATACCATAGCCAAACTGGGGGAGGAGGCACTAAGATAATGATGGTGTAGTTAAGATCCCTTGTAAAACAGCAGTGGCAAAACCTGCTCGGGATCTGGAGTATAAAGGAAGATTATAATGCTTGGCAAATGTATGCACGGAGCTCCAAGTAGCAGCTTCTAAAATGTCTTTGGTAGCCACTCCTCGTAGGAAAGCTGTAGTGGTGGCTGTAGCTCTTGTGGAGTGAGGCCTGATATTTTCAGGAGTTATCTTTCCATGAAATGAATAGCAGAATCAAATGCAATTTCCTATCCATTTTGAGATTGTCTGTTTTGAAATTGCTTTTCCTTGCACTCCTCTTGCATATGCTACCAAAAGCTGGTCAGTTTTTCTGCTGGCCTTAGTTCTGTCCAGATAGTAGCGCAGTTGTCTGTGTACATCCAAGGTGTGTAGTAGTTTCCCCCCCCTGTTCTGTGGGTTGGGGAAGAATGTAGGTAAATGAATAGCTTGGTTCAAGGATACCCTGGATACTACCTTTGGCATAAAAGTAGGATTGGTTCTCAGAGACACTCTATCCTGGTGGAAGATAAGGAAAGGCTGCACTGCCATTAATGCCTGTAACTCAGATACCCTTCTTGCTGAAGTGATTGCTAGCAGGAAGGCAGTTTTCCAAGATAAGAACTGTAAGTCTGCTGTTGCTGCTGGTTCAAAAGGGGGAAGTGTTAATTTTTCTAGCACAAAATTGAGATCCCATGCAGGCAGAGGTGGTTTCCTTGGAGGCTTTACATTTTTGATCCCTCTCAAAAATTGTCTGAGGAGAGGATGAGAGAAGACAGGAGGATCCATGTTGTACTCTGCTGAAATTGCTGATGCATGAATCTTAATGGAAGAATAGGACAGGCCATTGTGGAACAGTTCTGCTAAGTATTCCAGGATGTGTGCTAGGTTTGCCAGTGTGACATTTTCTCCCTTTTCTGCACTCCAAATGAGGAATCTTTTCCATTTGGCTGAATATGTTTTTCTTGTGGAGGGTCTGCGAGCCTCCAGGATAATGTCCTTAACCCTCTGAGATAAATCAGGTTGGTTTTGTCTTATGCAATTTTCCAAGCAGTTAGCTGCAGCGTTTTTAAGTTTGGATGCAGGGTCTTGTAGTTGTTCTGCGTTAGAAGTAAAGGACATAGAGGTAGAGGCCATGAGTGCGTCCGAGACATGCTTCTCAGTAACGGGTACCAATGTTGCCTTGGCCAGTCTGGAGCTATCAGAATTACCTTTGGCTGTTCCTCTCTGATCCTCAGTAGAACTTTGTACATCAAAGGGAGAGGTTGGAAGGCATACACTGTCAGGGCCTTCCAGCTGAAAGAAAGGGAGTCCACCCTCCAGGCAAGTGGGTGGTATACTCTTGAGCAGAATTTCTTCAGTTGGTGGTTGAGTGGGGAGGCGAACAGGTCTATCTCTGGCATTCCCCATTTCTTTGTTATGGTTTTGAAGATATCTGGATGCAGCATCCATTCGTGAGCATCCGTGGTAGTCCTGCTTAAGCTGTCTGCTAGTGAATTCTCTTTCCCTGGTACAAATCTGGCCTGCAGTTGGATGTTGAGATTCAGGGCCAAGTTCCACAGGTCCATTGCCATCCGGTATAGAGGGTATGAATGTGTGCCTCCCTGTTTGTTGATGTACCACATGACTGTGGTACTGTCCGTCCGTATCAGCAGGTGTCCTTGCTGGAGGAATGGTCTGAATGCCTCGATTGCATGCTTCACTGCCAGCATCTCCTTTAGATTTATGTGTAGATTCAGCTGGTCTTGGGACCATAGGCCTTGGATGCACTTGTCTTCCATCTGTGCCCCCCAGCCTAGGTCTGAGGCGTCCGTGGTGATGGTATGCCTTGGATGTGGTTTGTGGAAAGGCAATCCTCTGTTCATCTGACAGGCCTGAGCCCACCACAGGAATTCTTTTTTCAGGCATGGAATGATTGGTATCAGGGCTTCTAGACTGTGTTTGTGTTGAGACCATACATTCCTTAGGTACCACTGTAACTTTCTCATATGCAGCCTGGCATGTGGGATCAAGATTATGCAGGATGCCATGTAACCCAGGGCCTGCAGGACTTTCCTTGCAGTAAGCTGAGTTTGTCTTGTTAATGCCATGAAATAGAGTGGTAGTTGTTTTTGTTTTTCCTCTGTGAGAAAAGCCATCTGAGTTATTGTGTCCAGTTCTGCACCCAAAAATGTTATCCTTTGGGATGGCACTAGTCTTGACTTTTGTATGTTGACTGTGTATCCCAAGGCTCGCAGCAGTTGTATGACATTGGCCAAATCCTTTATTAATTTTGTCTTGTTGTCCACTTGTATTAGGCAGTCGTCCAGGTATGGGTAGATTTGAATTCCCTGAAGTCTGCAATGAGCAATTACTGATGCCAGGCATTTCGTGATTACTCTGGGTGCAGTAGATAAGCCAAAGGGCAATGCTGAGAATTGATAATTCTCTGATCCTGCAAGAAATCTGAGGTGTCTTCTGCAATCTGGTCGTATAGGTATGTGCAGGTATGCCTCCTTGAGATCTAGAGTCACCAGCCAAGACTCCTTGCCCAACATGGGAAGAAGTTGCTGTAGGGTCAGCATTTTGAATTTTGGAACAATGAGATATGTGTTCAGTGCGGACAAGTCGAGAATAGGCCTCCATTGATTTTCTTTTCTTGGTACAAGGAATAGCCTGGAGTAAAATCCTTGGCCTTGTTCCATAGATGGTACCTTTTCTATTGCTCTTATCCTTAGTAAGCTGATGATTTGTTTTAGAGCCTCTGATTTCTGGCTTGGTGGAAGGTTTGGCATTCCTCTCTTTTTTGGTAGAGTGTGGAAGTGAAACCTGTAGCCCTTGTCTATTGTTTGTAAAGTCCATTTGTCTCCTGTAATGTAATGCCAGTTTTTTGAAAATAAAGCTAGCTTTCCGCCCAAGGGTGCTTCCAGTTGTTCCCTGGTAGGCGGAATCAGAGCCAAGTCATTGTGTCTGTCCTGTGGAAGTGGTTGCAGTCGCAGCTGTGGCGGCACTTCTCTGGTTGGCAGGTTGCCACTGACGACCCCTGTAGGCACCCCTTGATTGACCTCTGCCTCTTGGGCGTCGATTTCTGCTTCTCTGTGCTCTGGAGGTGTCTGGAAAGGACCAATTCTTTGAAGGCCAATTTCTGCTAAACCTCGGAGGTTGGACCTGCAGAAAATCCTTGACTGAACAGATTTTGCTTTTTCTTCCACTTTCTTTAGAACCTCCTGTGCAGGGGAGCCAAATAAACTTTGTTTCTCCATAGGGGCATCTAGGAGTTTAGACTTAACATGGTCTGGTAAGGATTGTTCTTTTAACCAGGCATGCCTTCGAATAACTGCTCCAGTCATAGCTGATCTAAATGAAGCCTCCAGTGCATCATAGCCACATTTTAAGAAATGATTACTGACCTGCTGAGAGTTGTGGACCAAATCCTGAAGAGACTTACGGTCTAAAGGTTCAGGAGGGGCCAGCTTTTTATTCAACTGGTCTAACAAAAATTCCTGGTACTGTATCATGTGAAACTGACAGTTTAAAGCCCTGGCAGAAAGAGTAGCAGATGTATAAACCTTTTTACCCCATCTCTCTAATGCTGTAGATTCTCTTTCAGAGGGTAGTGGGTTTTTGGTAGAGGCAGCTGCAACACCTTTAGGGCCCTGAGAAATGGTTTCTGGGTCTGCAGCATGGGCCTTATACAAGTGGAAGTGAGAATCCGGGACCCTGTAGTATCTGTCAGGTTTGGCAGGGGCCGGGGGTAGAGAATCAGGGGCAGTGCTGGCATCATTGTATGCATCAACAACTGATAGTACAGGTGGTATGGCTAAAGGCCTATGCTGTGGTAAGTGTAAAAAAGTCCTTAGCCTTTTCCTAGAATCAGAAAAATCCTGACCCTGCCATTGGAAGTGTTCCCTCATTGAGTGTAGGGTTTCCCCAAATGAAAATTCTTCTGGAGCTGAGGCAGAAGGGATGGAGTCTTCTGCATCAGAATCCTCATAAGGTGAGTATGGGCCTTCCTGATGGTCAGATAAATCTGAACCATCCGAGGAATAGTCAGAGGAGAGAGGTTCAGGGTATTCAGTCCTAGGCCTCTTTTCAGGAGGGGGTTGTGAGGCCCTATCTGGGTGAGATTGGGATCCCCTGATCAGAGAAATAAGGTCCTCAGCAAGGCTGAGAATCTGAGAACTAGAGGCAGGCCTGTGAGAGGAAGCTTTTGTAGGTAAGGCCTTGGAAAGTTTGGCTGCTTTAGCCCTGGAAAAGGCCTTGATAGACATAGAAGCAGGGGGTCTAGCTGCCCCACGTGCAGGAGTAGAGATGTCCAACGGAATAGTGTCAGACAAATCTTGTGTGCCTGCTTCTTCAGTAGGAATTTCTGTAGCCGACTCAGCCATGGCCTGCGTGGCCTCGGTTATCGGAGGCATGCTTTCGGCCGAAGGGAGAACCGAGGTCTTGGTTTCAGCCGAAACCGAGATACTCACGGTAGGCCTAACCGTGGTTTCAGCCGAAACCGCAGGCCACGAGTGTCGGTCCTTTTCCTTGCATTTTTTAGCTAAATGTGTAGTCGGAGTCTCCGACGGCATTTTATAAGCAAAAGTGGAGCCAAAAAACTCTTCTACGAACTCCGACCGACGTCTAAGTGTCCGTCGGTTGAAGGAAGCACAGGCTAAACAAGCTGATATGTCGTGGTCTGGGCCTAAGCAAGGAAGGCAGTAAGATTGGAAATCCTTATGAGGTATTTGTTTCCCACAAGTTAAACAATTATTTACTTTGTCTGACATCGGCTGAGGCAAGAAAGAGTCCCCAACGGGGTACTTAGCTTTTTTAGAAGTCTTCGGTAGTTGAAATCTCTGGATCTGACCGGCCGGCACTTGCGAACAGCTTCTGCTTCGGGCACCGCGTGGCAAGAAAGACTGAGGAAAATGGCGTCGGCTGATGCCTTTATACCCCAGCAGCTATGACGTCGGGTGAATTGCGACATCAGCCGAGGCCAGACCGAAGGGCTGCCTGAGGCAGGACAACCCATATGTTATGACTGCAGATGCATCCTTGAAGGACATCATGGTACCTTTATGCTTGAGAAGGGACGTGGAGATATGTCAGGCAAAATGCAAATTTGGCAGAAGGTAGTTGTAGATATGAATGCAGTAGACATATGATCAGATGCACCATAGGGCTATTGACATGATCTTATCTGCATGGAGGAGAGCAGCTGCAATGGCCCATGACTGGATGGGTTTCAGGAGAGGGACTGCTACACAGCCACCACTAACAGCAAATGAAGACTTCCTGTCCACTGTAAGGGATCTGGACAGCTGCCAGTAAAGAGTAGAACAATATGTCCTTCTCATTGGTGCTACTGTTTCAGGGACAGCAAGTATGTCCCAGGAGAAGCTTCCAGGTAGGCTTATGTATCTCGGTTGTTAAATATTCTTGTATAGTAAAATATTTACATCAATACGTTAGGTTGGTTTAACAAGAAATTTGTTGGGGAATTTTTGATTGCTACAGTTAACACCACATTCTGACATTACACATGGGGCTTAGGTTGGACTTATCATCCAAGTTCTTGTTGAAAGTATAATTAACAGACACATAAAGGGCAAAAAATTTTACCCCCTGTGTTACTGGTAATTGTGTTTATGATGTCCTTACCTTTTACTTAACGTCTTCCAGGACCATCCAGCATAGGGAACATACTTCATCTGCACATGGTAAGCCAAACATTTTTATGTCAGTACTGATGAACAGTTCAAAGAAATATTTAGTTTGTGATGCTAGTGTAAGGACTGTTGTGTGTATTGCTGTGCTGTCTGTAGTAGTGGTACCACTGTTCCTTTGTTAGGGTATATTGGACTAAAGTAGTGTAGGTATTAACTTTTTCCTGTGTGTGTTTGTTTATTTTCACAGATATTCCTGACAGTGGAAGTGTGGGACTTCTGCCACCTGATGTTAGAATATCGGCAGACTCTGATGATGATGGTGGCCAAAAAGAGTCAGAGTTGGGGGTGCAGAAATTGTCTGATACTGAGGTTGATATACAGCCATCCCCTGTAATTTCATTGGGCACAGCCAGTAAGCCTATGCCTACCCATTCCAGTGAGCCCTCGGATATTGGATAGGTGGAAATGAGACAGTTGATCAGGGAACTGTGGTTTCTGTGTCTTCATTGCCTGTTGGCTCTGGCTGTAGCCAAAGTGTGGGTGAGGTGCCATGCAGAAGGATTGTTAGGGATGCTCAGAGGAAGCCTGCTGTCCATCCTCCTACCGAGATCCAGGTGTTTCTTCCTACACTACTCAACATATGTTTATGGCCATCATGGTGGCAGAGGGACATTCCCATAGGTCCTCCAGAGAAATGGTTAAAGTTATAGATGTGGCACAGGTTGACATCTGTGACTGCCTCCGCCATGTATCCAATTCAATGGATTGGACAAATGACACATTGGAATGGGTGGTGACTGCAATGAAATGTCTGCTGGGAGGAGGACAGCATCCTTGCGGGCATAGGTCAGCCACATCCATCTGCTGTTAGCTGACGTGGCCATGCCTGATCATGCTCCCATAGTGGCAGTACTTCCACTGCTCTGTCAGTGGTTGAGCTGTACACACTCAGATGTGGCAGGCCATGAGGTTGTTGGTCCTGGGCATCCTCATGAGGAGAGCTCATCCAGCAGACAGTAACTTTCAGGTAGTAGCACTGCATCTGCCTATGGGTATGGACATGCCAGCGCAACTCCTGGCAGAACCAGTTCTCATGATCAGGGACGATGACGATGAACTGCCATCTCTACCATGCACAGCTCACACCTGTCCAACATACCAGCATGTAGAAGCTAGCACAGAGCTTGGCTGTGTTCATGCAGACACATGCTCACCAATTTCACCTGAAGACCCACACTAGCCATTTGTTACTTTATCTGAATGTCTACCTGCTCCTCTTTCTTACTCACACACTCACAACCCTTTTGTGTCCACCTAGGCTTCCTGTCCCCCCTTACACAACTCCCTGTGCAAGTGATGATAACTGTGCCATATCCCTGTTTGCTTTGTTTTGGAGTTAGGGATACATAAGCTTTGTGTCTGATGCTCAGGGTGCATAGCTGACTTAGTGCTTAGTAAATCTGCATTTGTGATGTGGAATTTTTAATTTTACATTTAACTTGTATTGGTCTTAGAAGGTTAGACAGTGGATAACATCACACTCTTTTGCATCAGTATTTAGTGATCTTGGGAGGGTTTTGAAGTCTGAAACTGAAATGTGTCTCATTACAGTCTAACATTTCCCTTTAATGATTTTCTAGTACAAACATATGGTGCTAAACTGAGGGCATGTGGTGACCATCAGTACTTTACAGAGGTTTGACTGTGTGAATTTTTGATGCCTGAGACCTACTACTTAATAATGGACACACATCAGTCAAATAAGTCTCTGCAGTCACATGTTAAGATCATTTCTGTACAAACCACCCAGCTTTTATTTGCATTACCAAGCAACAACTTGCAAAGATATGCCAGTCATTCATATTATTACACAGTACACTCCAGGTTCAACACTTGTCTTGTAAATCTAGCAGTTGCAACAGTTTTATTTCAGGGCTGACTGTGATGCAAGCAGTACACAGCCATTACATAGGTAGGTAAATATTGTCAGCGTTGCCTGGCATCAATGTTACTATATGTATGTGCATAGGAGAAAGGTTTTATGCCCTTAGGTGGTGAGTAAGTGTGTTATGCATCGTTTCTCAGCCAATGCAAGGGCATATTGAGCCACCTACATCTTCCAACACCCATAGCAGCTGCTGCTTCCCCCCTCTGACTCCTCACCTGCATGTGGCTGTGTTGACCTTGCCATTGGTGTTGGGATGTGTGCTCCTTCCCCTTGTTGATCCTGTTGAAGCTTTTTTCTCAGGATGATGATGTGTAGCATGGCACATACTGTGAATATTTATGTACATGTCCGAGGTTTGTGCTGTAGGACTCCCCCCAGATCACCTAGGCAGCAGAACCACGACTCAGCAGTCCAAACATACACTCTCTATGATATTGCTAGTTTGAGCTTGTGCCTCATTATGGTGTTCTTCAGTGGGTGTGTGTGCACTTCTGATGGATGTCATCAGCCATTGTTCCAGTGCACAGCCTGCATCCCCCAGTATATGACCTGTGGAATATCCCCCCTAGTGAACATCTGATACAGTTGGAAGATGTACCAGATATGTGAATCATGGTAACTGCCTGGGTTGCCAGCACACACGTTCAAGATGATTCACTTGGTATTTCACATGACATGGCAGTTAATGCAGTGGAAGCCCTTTCTATTTATTTAGAGCCTTCCCTGTTCCCCAGGTGGTGCCTTAATTTCTACTTGTGCAATCTGTGGCACCCAGTACTTCAGGGTTGTGTGCTACAGGGTAGAACTCCTGCATATTTGTGGCCCTGTCCTGAGGAAGATTGGGGGGGGGGATTTATGGGGTCACTGGCATGTTGGAACATAACATTCAGGAATTGATGAAAGATCCTGGATGCTGATGCCTGTGACACCCCCAGCAAGTCCCCTGTTAGAATTTTAGCTAGAAGTACCTTTCAGAGACTAAGTGCTACACATACATTTGTCTCCACTGGGATTAGTTCCCCTCTGTTTACCCTGGCTCTAAGTTGAGGATGACACAGGTTGCAGAATTCCTGTAGCATGTCTCTATCATCCTGTAGTGCTCTGCCATTTCCACATCATGTAGACTGTGACAAGTTAACCGGGGTGTAGCGCTCTACAATTTCCACATTATGTAGACCGTGACAAGTTAATTAGGGGCTGAAAATTCTTCTCCTCCTTGGCCGTGGTCTATTAGCAGCAGCAGCAGCATGGACTTCAGCCTGTTGCACAAACACATAAATTAAAACAGCAGCGGCCCCTAACATTGTTTCTGTGTAGACTCTTTTCCTTGGCTGTATTCCAATAGGTTTTGGAATCTGCAGGAAAATCAGCAGACTCTACACTGTTGCTTTATAGCTTGTTGAATAGCTCTTCCATCTTGGGTTGGTTGACTAGCATACAATTCAGCTGCTTATGCTGTAATTTGCATGCCATGGTGTTTAC
The DNA here is from genome assembly GCF_019279795.1 of Protopterus annectens. Lineage (NCBI taxonomy): Eukaryota > Metazoa > Chordata > Ceratodontiformes > Protopteridae > Protopterus > Protopterus annectens. The sequence goes on along the minus strand of NC_056743.1, from coordinate 100,502,095 downwards.
CTTGTTTACACGACTCTGCATGGCTCTGCACACCATGTAGAGCCACTTACTGAACCTAAAACAGTTAGTGTGCGCATTGCTCTTCATTTTGTAAAGACTGTTTGTTTTTTTATATACTTGTAGACATATTAACTTAATTACTTGGAAAGGCAGCAGCCTTGGACTTACGCTTGGTAAGAATCATGATTTAGTGCTACAAAGCCCTAAAATACATTCTATGTAGTAATAATCTTTTATAATGGTTGTATAACTCAAATAAGGTGTAATTTATGTTTTAGAAAGGAATACAGAACTTGTTTGTTTTAGACTTAATGGTTTTCATTAGGAACTAGAATCTACTAACGATCAGTCATGCTTCTACATTTTCCAAAGGTAAGGTGGTAATAGCAGTTAACAGAACTAGTGGTAATAGTGGTGGGTGACTGAAAATGGGCCCCATTTGAAATGTCGCCTTTGGTTAAGAATGTTTTCATGGCCTGAGTTTGCTAGTCCACATACATCACAAGTGGTCATTTGAGTGAGACCCCTGGTCTGCAAGGTCTTGCAACTCAGGGAACAATGAAGGTCTGCATTTTTAAAAATCTTCCCTTTTCTGCTTGATGGTGCAACCTAAGAGGGATATAATGAATGTTCCCTATAGTGTGCAGGTACAAACCCCTCACCCCCACCCAGCAAATGCTATTTTTAGTGTCGCATTATAATTTGGGTATAGATGTAGGAAGGTGGCAGTATTTTATACTTTAGATGCTCTAGGTGTAATATGTTTTAGCAATGTGAGATTTCGTTATTACAGAGCTATGACAAAGAACATGAATTTTAAACTTATTTTGAAATTTTATCATCAGTCATAGCTACATTTCTTTGCAGCAGAAGGATGGACTGTTTCATTGAGTGTTCTAACAATGCGGGACTGTATAACATGCAGCCTGGGCAAGTCAAATGCCATACCAGAGTCTGCAAATAAATAAATGTTGTGTCCTTCGGCTTTTCCCGGTTAGGGGTCGCCACAGCGGAACTCCATTCCGCTAATGATTGGCAGTAAACGTTTACGTGCCGAGTTGCCAGCACCGACACACAACCTTCAATGAAGGTACGCCCATTCAAGCATGTCTCCACACAGAAGACGCTCTAGCTGAGAATCGAACAGGACAACGTCTTACTGTGATGCGACAACGCTACCGACGCACCACCATCGCAGATAAGTAGAAAGATTACTAACAATGGCAAATAAATAAATAAACTGTTTAAAAATTATGCAGGTAGACCATGAGGTAGAATCACTCAAGAAAGAAATGACATCTGAACTTGACATCTCACCTGTGTGCTCTACTGCAGCCTGTCCCTGTTAATAAAAGATAAGGGATTTAATCATGTGGGAAGGAAAGCAGAAAACTGCCTTTGAATTTTTTATATTTTTTAACCAGCAATAAAATCAAAATACCTCAGACAAGGTATTGATATCTGTAGCCCATGTCAGAGGGAAATGGGAGAAAAAAATTCTAGAGTATCGAAGAAAAGTAACTACAATGTGAGAAAAACAGAATTCCATGTCCATTTACTGGAACTGTTGGACCCTAAAAGACAAAACATCTCTCTGCAAAATGAAGAAAAGGACAAACAAAATATGTTCATAGGTTCATAGGTTCATACTAGGCTATCTGCTCTAGGGCATTTATAAGCCTAGCCAGAGTGTGTTTGGCTTTCGCCACCCATTTTAAATTAATTCTGCTATGCCCTTTTTCGAGGTTAATATACTGTGCCTCTGTCTAGCAGTGACACAGAAGTGATACCCGGGGTAAACCTATGATCTCCCATCCACTCAAGATTCCTCTTGAAGAGAGTCAATGAGGGACTCTCCCTAACCTGGACTGGGATTTTATTCCAGAGTGAAGGGAGCCTCTGGGTTATGAATCTGTCCCTCCAGCATGTCCTATTTATTTCACTGCTGAGGTTCAAGTCTCTCGAGCGCGTAGCTCGATGGGATTTGGATTTTCTGAGGTGCAGCATGTCCATTAATTCCGGGTTGGACATGGCTTTATACGTCGGGCACAGATCGCCTCTGAGCAGGCGGTATGCCACTTTGTAGAGCTGGAGTTTCTTTAACCGGGCAGCATATGGCATCTGTTTGAGCCCTTTGATCCTCTTGGTGAGGTACTTTTGGGGACTTTCCAGTTGCTGCAGGTGTCTGGTAAGGTACATCCCAAAAGGGGCATTGTACTCAATTATGGGCCTGATGAGGGATGAGTAAAGAGGCATGATGACCTCCCCTGATCTAGATGTGAATCCCTTTATGATTAGGTGGGCTATATAAAATGTTTTTCTAACCACTTTGGCCACATGGTTGTCAAATGAGAGATTGCTATCAACTTGGGTCCCCGGGTCCCTAATTACTTCTCCTGTACTTAATGGATTACCACCTATGTGGTAATTTGTGGGCACTTTGTTTTCGCCAAAGGGGATGACTATACACTTTTTGGCATTTAGCTTGAGGCCATGGCTCTGGCACCAGTTGTCTGTTTCTATGAGGCCCTTTTGGAGGATGCTTGTGTCGGCTGGAGAGTCGATTATGGGCCAAGTTTGCAGTCATCTGCGAACTTGCTCAGCCACAATCCTTCCATGTTGGCCTGTATCTCCGAGAAATATATACCGAACAAGAGAGGTCCCAGGACTGAGCCTTGTGAGACGCCACTTGTAACTGGTTTGGAGTCTGACATGGCTCCAGCAATTCTAACCATGTGGGTTCTGTCCTTGAGCCAGTTTGCAACCCATCTAGTGACATAGGGGTTTATATTTAAGCTGGTGAGCTTATCTATAATGCCCGAGTGTTGTCTGAGTTGGAAACCTCTTAATTTTGTGTGTGAGATACAGGTAAAAGAAATGCCCATCCTAGAATTCATGGCACTTAAATTATACATTTAGGCTACTCTATACCTCTTCATTGTCCAAATGAATGAGTTTTTTTCTGATCAAGCTTAGCCTGCCAACGTCAAATTTTTTATCTCTGTTTTCCACAGAAAATCACTGCTCATGCAGTTTATAAATGTGCACTAAGCAGTGATGTTTTGAGAGATGTATCTCTATTTTCATGTTTATGTGATCAAGAAATTGGAATATATAAGCTTGGAATATGTGGGGGTTTGCTCATCACATTGCAGTACAGGGGTCTTGTCCCCTAAAAAAAAAAAAAAAAAAAAAAAAAAAAAAATTCAGGCCCAGCTAATATATTCTGAAACTGAACTTCAGCTTCTCCTTGCCTACCACTACATTGACAGTAGATATTTATCCAAACATTCAACTATCTTGGCATCTTAGGATGTAGCTCTGCAGTCCCTTGTGAAAATTGTGTAATCTATGGGGATGTCACAAGCCCTTGTTAATGCTAATACATGCATTTGATCTGTAATTGGTCTGATTTATTTTCCTGTTTAACCTACGCCATGGTGATACTTGTCATAGTCATTCATTATATCTCATCCTGTCAAGATACATGGCATGCCTAAAAGCCTGACTGTATTTAAAAGGGCTTGTGTTACTTCAGAGGAATAATCCAGTGGATCAGTACCAATGACATTAATGCTATAGTTCTAGCCCTGGTTGTTAGGGCTTTCAGATTAACAGCGCCAACATCCATCTGTAATTGCTGTCATTTGCCAATATTGAGATGTTGACACTGAGAATTTTTTTTTTGTTAAAAAGTAGAAAGTAGCCAGTGCTCAACCATGGATACATTTATACTATGTGACTATTAATAAGTTTCATAACTTCAAATGCACATTTAATTATCTTTATTATTTTATGAAAAATAATTCCTATTCATAACATTCGTTTGAGGCAAGTATTGCATATTTTGTATTGTAGCAGCCATATCAGTCACACATCATTTTACTTAGCACTGTCTTCATACAGGATCTTGTTAATATTATAATGATATTTATATATTGTCATTATGCAGTCAGCAGACCCCACTATTCATACGTCAATGTGCAGTCATGCAGTTTATCCACTCATTCCCATTTTCTCGCTCTTCTCCATTGTATCATCCCCTCTTCTTGCCATAGTCACCTCATTATTAACACCGCCATGCTGTTTTGTCTCTTCTACTTTCTATATTCACCCCATTATCCACATTTCCACTCTCTGTTGCTTCTTGCCTTCCATATCACTCCATTCTTCACACACCCTTGCTATATTGTCTCCTGTCCTTCACATATTCACTCCATGATCCATACTTCCATGTTGGATTCTTTCCTGTCCTTCCTTAATTCATCCCATTCTTCACACGAAAGTGTCACATCATGTCCTCTCCTTCCCATATTCACCCCCGTTAATGCTGCTATGCTGCATTAACTCCTTTGCTTTCCATATCATCCCAGTCTTCACACATCTGCACTGTATTATCTCCAGTTCTTTACATGTTCACCTCTTTATTTACAATTATGTGCTGCATCATCTCCTCCCTTACATACACTAATGCCATTCTTCATCTTTCATGGGCAAGTGTATCTGTGATTGTGATCTGGTGGGAGGTGGGGGAGCTCTGTGTGTCTGTGTGTCTCTGTGTGTCTGTCTCTGTGTGTCTGTCTCTGTGTGTGTGTGTGTGTGTGTGTGTGTTAATGCATGAGTTTATGCAGGAATGTATGTATGCTATATGGGGGGTGGCTTTTGCACCTCCACAATCTCCTAGATTAACTAGCAAATTCTGCAATATTGGGGTGGGGGGCACTAGACAAGAGGGATACCTCTTTATATTGTGCCATATGCTATATGATGTCACCAGCACTTATTATAAAAAATAGCACTACTCCACAGTTTATTCAGAAGCTGCCTGATTTGGCTAAGAATATGATAATTTTAGTATTGCCTTCAAATAATTTGGTATATTCTAAACCATACTTCAGAGTTTAAGACTCAAATGCCTGCAGAACAAATTAAAAAGCTGCTACAAAATTCACCATTTGCTCTGTCCAGAGGCCACATTAGTCATTGTCAAGCATGTCCTGATTTGTTTGGTGGATGATGGTACCCATCTTTTTTTTTTTGTGCCAGTGCTTTACCATGAATTCTTATTCATAAATTATAGTCAGTATACTCCTAACCTTCAGTAGACTGAGGATTTTGTCAACCCTTGGGCAGAGCAAAACAAAACTGCATGACACTGGAGAGAGTAAGATGAAATGTCATAAATTTAAAACCCTTATCAAAGAATGCAAACCCTCATCTTAAAATGTGTATGCCTCAGTTAGTGCTCTCTCTTACAGGCAGTTTTATATTTATTATAGTTAGTTATGCATGCACAAGAGGTTTGCTCTCCTTATTAAACCCATGGAATGTACTTGTCAAACAATATATGAATCTGTTTGAGACCATATCCTTTTCTGTTTGAGGGTACTTTGTGTGAAGCAGCTTCCCAGAGAGCAAAGTGGCCTGAAAGGATTTATGACCAATTTGAAACATTACCTCCTTACGAGGGTCAGATGATGAAAGAGTCATGTGAATTTCACAGAATTTCCTTCATGTCACAATCATGTTGTTTCACATTCTACAACATTCTGCTGATTTATGAGAAATAGGAATGAATTCAGGTATGTAGCTATAGGTTTATGATGTGTTTGCTTTCCCATCTGTAAGTAATACTGTTGGACTCATGGCTATATTAAGTTCCACCTTGACAGTGGAATGTTTATGACTAGTGGATTGCTTATTTTGCTTTCTGTTTACCAGAAACAGACATAACTAACCCTAGTTGACACGTGCAGAAATGCATTTGTACTTTACCTTGCTAAGCTACTTATATAGTTTTTAATCTGTCAATGTATTATACAAGTTTGTGTTTTACAGCACACTTACCTGCAGAGCTCTTCATAACAGTAAATGTTTCACTTCAAACCTGTCACTGCAGTCCATACATTTATGTTTTACAAGCCCTGTTAGAGTTTGGGTAGCTAGCTGACAACTTCCCAAGGGCTCTGGCCACTTGGCAACTAAACTACAAGGAATTTCCCCTTCAGATTTCTGGGGACATGCCCTCTCCTAAAAAAAAAAATACTCTCCATCAAGGAATTGCACAAAAAATAGGGCCTGATCTCTTTAGTTAAATCATAAATGTAATAAGGAAATACAGATTATTGTCTATTGCTCCTTGCAACAACAGAAAAGATATTTCTGTCAGGTAATACCCTCGCAGCAGGCAGTACTACCTTGCAAGTTATACACAGTTATAAGGGAAAAAACTATTTTGAACATATCAGATATTTGTTGCTACGTCTGTCTCATGTCCCTTGCTGTATGGGGATCCGTATAGTGCTGCCACAGTATTCTGTGCAAATACGTCATGCTCCAAGTACATCTCTTTCCCCTCTTTCTTACTTTTGTTTCTCAAATGAACATAACTACATACTTTTTGTCCTTTCCCATCAGTAACTCTCTGTATTTCCCAACTTATACTTTAATTCACCCACTTATCTGAAACAAATACTTACCATATTAGAATATTCTGCATACCAAACACAGCATAGTTTATACTGTAATATAAAAACGCACTGGAAGACTTGTTTTACTACTAAATGCATGCATCTATGTTTGCATAAATGTACATTTTCTCCTGCAAATATCATTTAGTGTTACCTATCCAAGATATTTTTCTTCTCTCTAAAAGCATTATATTATTACTGTTACTTGTTCTGTTCAATTGTCATTTTTTAAATGTATATAAGTTATTGTGGAGATTTTCTCTCCAGACCACCACTGAAAGGGTGTGTGTGTGTGTGTGTGTGTGTGTGTGTGTGTGTGAATGTATGTCATCATTCAGCAGCCCAGCTGACAGATATAATTAAATAAATAAATAACTATTATTCATGTCCTCATTCAAATGCACTTGACCTTAGACCAAACAACATAAACCCTCACTTAAAAAGCCTCTGTCAGCAACATTGAACAAAATAAACACCTGTTAAAATACTGAGAACTGTAATTGTGCACCTTAGATGAGTGGAACTGCAAGTGCAAATAGGGAGAATATATGCTATTCATTCTACTCAGAGGCACAACAATCTTGGGTAGTTGGAGTAGAAAGAAGCATATCATTGTGTATCAAGGTTTACCATTTGTTTATGTGAACTGCAGTTTATTTTTCAGTGACTAGGGATCTGAAATTGTGGGTGTCACACTTGAGAAGGGAAGCCTAATAAAACAATGTAAACCAAGCCAGAAAAAGCTGGGGATGCAATTAAGAGCTAATATTGGCTTTCACAAAAAGACAAACATCTAAAGTTATGAGTGTCTTTCAGAGCTTCACTATGCTATTTCTATATTTCAATCTGCACACCTTATATATGGGTAAAGTAATAACTTCATGTGAACAGATTCCAGCTAACATTTTGTGAAAGAACTTAATAGTAAAACTACTCTATCCTTGGACTGATAATCCAGATTGTATTGTTTGGTGAATATATACACTGAAGACTAGATTCCTATCTCTGAATGATACATATATCCATCAATAAAATACTGAATTTTTGTTGACCTCTCTATGAAGTTATGACACCATACAGCTTGCTAGCGGTACCTAGAGTCACCTGCATTTCATACCCTCCACTGGATAGTTTATCTGTCCTTCTTTTCCATTGTTAGAACCCTAATGTCTGTATTGCCATTACAATTAGCATCATCCCACTGCAATTGCATCTCATGGGTGTGTTTTTGACGAGCCTCTTTCAACCCCTCAATGGTTTGATTATCAACACACACTGCAAATAGATATTTTCACTGAGCAGCTTTAGATATGTAGGATGCTGACAAGCTGCTCATTTGTAAGATAAATAAAACCTTGCTGAAGAACTCTTGAATGCAATCTTCAAAATGATTCACTCCAATGATGCAGTACTGTTAGATGAAGATGGACAGACAAGGCCAAAGGTACCTCACCTTTGAGGGAAATTAGCTAGGCTTAAAATTATCTACAAGGACAGCTAGCCTTGTTCTTACTTATGGACCTACAAAACTAATTCCATAAATCAAGGACTATACTTAACAAGTGCTTCCATGTTGTGTTTTCTTTCCAACACGACCTTGGTGTTGTAACTCCATACTTTAGAACATCCTTAAACAATCTTAAGGCATTGATGAGTGTCAACATCTCCTTAACATTATTATGGAGAAGAATATATGATGGGGACCAGTCTGTCTGCCCCATGAGGTATTCCATATGTGTATGCCCCTTAAGTCTGATATATATGTCATCAGAACCTGGGCAGAAAAACAGAGCACAAAGGACCTCCTCAAAGACAGTTGGGTTACTGATCCACATGCCTGACCAAGGATAGTATGAAATGAAGGTATTTATTGAGATGATCCTTAAGATAGGATGATATGAATCAAGATGATTCTCATGAAAGGATGGCATGAATCAAGATGATTCTCATGAAAGGATGGCATGAATCAAGATGATTCTCATGAAAGGATGGCATGAATCAAGATGATTCTCATGAAAGGATGGCATGAATCAAGATGATTCTCATGAAAGGATGGCATGAATCAAGATGATTCTCATGAAAGGATGGCATGAATCAAGATGATTCTCATGAAAGGATGGCATGAATCAAGATGATTCTCGTGAAAGGATGGCATGAATCAAGATGATTCTCGTGAAAGGATGGCATGAATCAAGATGATTCTCGTGAAAGGATGGCATGAATCAAGATGATTCTCGTGAAAGGATGGCATGAATCGAGATGATTCTCGTGAAAGGATGGCATGAATCGAGATGATTCTCGTGAAAGGATGGCATGAATCGAGATGATTCTCGTGAAAGGATGGCATGAATCGAGATGATTCTCATGAAAGGATGGCATGAATCGAGATGATTCTCATGAAAGGATGGCATGAATCAAGATGATTCTCATGAAAGGATGGCATGAATCAAGATGATTCTCATGAAAGGATGGTATGAATCAAGATGATTCTCATGAAAGGATGGCACAAATTGAGATCATCCTCAAGAAATGTTGGAATTTTCTTGTTTCCATTCTGGCATCTAGAACCCTCATTGTGCTTGTGAACATGTGAACCAGGATATTAAGGAAAGTTCTGGCTTTTACCCATGAAGAAAACACTGGCCATTATTACAAGGTAACTTTCTTGTACAGTGGTCTGGACTGAAAGGCACCCTTCCTTTATTGAATCCACCAGAATTAAGAAATACCTTTTGTTGGAAAGGTTACACACTATCCTACTGTCTGAACATTATCAGGTCCCAGACATTTAGAAAGGAGGTGAAAAAATTTGACAAAGTGCAAGTGATCCAGCACTTGGTCTGGTCATCATGCATTGATGAGGAAGTTGTTTATCTATGGAAAAATATGGATGTCCTTCAGTCTAAGAGTAGCTACAGTTGATTCCAGGCATTTGGAAAAGACCCTGGGAGCATCTGCCAGACCAAAGGGGAGAGAGTAAATTGGAAGTCCTGATCCTTTACTTAAAACCTGAAATAGTTCTTTGTGGACCTTAGAAATCAGAATATGGCAGAAGGCGTGTATCAGAAGGGAATCTTCCGAGTCTATTAGGGAAGGAAAGGAATCAGAAAATTGTTAGTATCCTGAACTGTTGAACCTTGAAATGACTCATGACTGAAAAAATCCAATAATACAGTTCTTAGGCTTTCTTTCCTTGGTGCAAGAAAAGAGATATAACAGTAGCCTTTCCCGTACATGAAAAATCATTTCTGTGATATAGGCTACCTACATTTATTTCCTTCTGCCACAGTTTCTCACGATAACTGCAGTCTGAAACTAACCAACATATACGTATGGTGGAAGTTTGTAAAAATTCCAGTGCAAAGAAAAGCATAATTTCTTCAAATTCTGTTTCACTTCCTACATCAGTAAGTAAACCAGAGAGAGATGTTCACTCCTCAGCTGTATCTTGACAGGGTAAACTGGAACTCACTCATGCAATCTAACTTCAGCAACAGCCTTAGGAAACAAGTTAGAAAAAAAGACACAATCAAATGGGCAACCCAGCAACCATAAATAAGAAATATTGAAATAGAAATAAAGGAAATCATATCTGTCTTCACTCTTATGATGTCATGAAAAGAGTCTGTTTATGATAGACAGCTATCTGACTTCAAATGAATACATAAGTATTTTTTTTTTGCTTTTGTTAAGTTTTATTGACCTCCACCACTTCATATTTTACGTGAGGATACTTTTAATAATGCATTTTAATATGTAAAAAACTAGACACACAAATAAAAATGTGTTTTGCTGAGAAGTTTTTTGTTACAGAAAATTCATATGTCAGTTGAGTGACATTTACAAACTTTTCATTTCTCATCTCTTCAAGTTAAACACCCTTACCTCATCCAACTTCTTGACAATGATATTGTGTCACAATATAAATGTTCCCCTTAGATAAGAGTGAGAAGGCACCCTTACCTCATCCAACTTCTTGACAATGATATTGTGTCACAATATACTGTTTCCCCCTTAGGTAAGAGTAAAAAGGCACACGTGTAAAGTCTGCATCTGAGTGAACATGAACATTTCAGTAGAATTTAAGTGCTTATCTGGGGAGGTAGCCTGCTCATCAAGACTACTCCTCCCCACATTTCGTTTAGAAATACATTCAGTTCTACGGTCATTGTCCCTCAGGGAATGAGACGTTTCCACTGCAGCAACCTCTGAAAAAGGAACCCTAGCAAACAGAAAGTCCGATTCAGAAAGGTTACTATGTAATATTAGCCATTTCTGATTCGGAGATGGTTTACCATGGTGCTGTAACATGAAGACATATAGCACTGCAACGGTCTGTCTTTTCGGCTGCGCTAAGTGCTAATGAGGTGGTCTGGGAGATGCATATGCTTAACTAGCCATGTGTTCTCCACTAGACATTGCTTGTAGTAAGGCATTTAGACAGCCAAGTGATTCGGAGAATAGCTCAGCTGTGTAAATTAGCACAGCCAGTCCTGGTATTCACCATCGCGGTCAAGGTAAATGCTGGGAAGTTTAGTGGTCAGGTAGTATTAAGGTGTGTGTGTGTGTGTGTGCATGTGAGTACATGTGTGCATGTGTTTCTGCCTGAGAAGAAGCAGTAGGGAGATTAGTGAGGGGATAAGTTAGGCAAGTGTGTGTCTGTGTGTGGCGGTTACACACTCCCCCTAGTCAAATGAGCAAATCCTGCAATGTTGTGTTAAGGAGACCACTAGCCACCAGGTATAATGACAAATACATGTGTAATGGGGACCACTATCCACCATGTATACATATATTTGAGCCTGTGGGAACACTAGCCTTCAGGGATAACCTGATATCACAATACCTTATCAGCACTTAAGCAAAATGGGGAACTGGAGGGGAAATGTTGGACACCAGGGAAAATTCTTCATTCTGTGCCTTAATGCCACTTAAACAGCACAGAGATCAGAAAGGAAACCAGTAGAGACCAGGGCAAAGTCTTACTTGTCATACCTGAACAGCATGTAAACAGAACAGAAATAGGGAGACACTAAACACCAGGATGCACTCTTACATCTCATGCCTTAATGGCATCGTACGTGAACACCTAAAAAATACATCTCCCCCAGTCATGCACCCTCAGACTGGCTGTCCCAGCCCTGATACCCATTTCACAATGTCTAATACTTCACACTCATTACAAGACTTCATATAAAGTTAAACCAAGATTAAGTATGCTGGACAAGATTCACAAATTTTGTCTGCAATGTGTATGGCTGTTGATAGAAAAACCCTCTCACACAGTATGCTGAGCAGCATAGCTGCATACCATTACAATTCAAGGTGCAGAATAGCATTGACTGTGTACAGCATACGTAGGTAAATGAACGGTCTTAGTGGAATAATGTTAGAGGCCTAATTTACATTGCTAATAGTATCCCAAGTTCCAAAACTGAGCCATGTAACAATGTGACAATAGGTGCATTGTAGCACTTACAGATTCTTCCCAAAGGTACCACAGGAAGATGCTGAAGTGATTGGTTACACAGCTGAATATAACTATGCAACATGAAATATGATGTCATATATATAGCAAATAAGTAAAAGAAGGCACCTCCTGCACTGTGCTCTATAACATGCTGCACAGTGAAGTGCACTAGCTTGTAGTACTCCTCGTACCCTGTTAGGCAGGTAGTGTTCATGGATGGAGCCTGAGATTTATCATGCTGACAATTCTGCACTCCAAAATGAGAAGCATATAAATTATATGATTTTTCTGTCATATTTAATATGCATAATAATGTCACCTGAACTTAGTAAGCTAATTTGTAAAAGCTGCACGGACTGTGGACAGTGGTCATTCTGTACTCAGTGCTCATCTTGATATTGCCAAGGGCTTTTGACACCATGCTATACTTTTTGGAAAATTAACCAAGCTTAATGCAAATCCATATATTGTTGTCTGGATTGCAAATTGGCCGTTGAGCAAATCCCAAGGTGTGAAAGTTGATGGTTCATCTCTGAATGCAAAACTGTAACTAGTGGGGTGCCACAGGGATATGTTTTGGCCCTTCCTGTTATTTCACAGACATCCAATTGAATATCCTAGGAGTATTGTTACCCAAGTTTGCCAATGACTGCAAATTGCACCCTCTTATCCACTCCTCCACTCATAGAAAAAAGCTTCCGAAAGGACTAGAATATGCACATGCATGGGTGCATCAAAAATGGTCTCAGAGTAAATGAAAAAATGTTCAGCAGGATAGCATTTGGTAGAAAAGTTGCTCCCACCTCCTATTGCATAAATGGTGCTCCTCTTCAAATGGATCATAAGAGACCTGAGTATCTATGTCACTAATGCTTTCTCTCATTCAATCATCATGCTTCCACGATTGTGTGGAAATCTTTCTATCTGGTCCAGTTAATTTCCAGGAAAATATATTTAAGATCCAAAGACATCATCATATAACTATACTTTTCTCTTATCACAGCTGTCATTGAATACAGTACCCTGTTTGATAGGTGCAAATCCAAGTTTATTGCTCAATTGAAAAGGCCCCAGATATTTCTAACTAAGAAAACTAAAGGGGTTAACTACTCTTATAGATTTAGAATAACTGTTCATATACTCTGTAGCTGACAAGTTGCTGAGATGTGAGCTGTGTCTCACTTTTAGAGCCATTAAAGACCCAATCCTATTTGATTTTCTATTTCTTTGCAAAACCTGTGACTCTACTAGCACCTGCACTAAGAATCTACATCTACAGCAAGAAATAAACCGGACTCACCAGAGGGATAGGTTCTAACTCAACATATTCCTAGCTTGTGGAATTGGTTACTTCTACAGGTCAAACAAACTACTTTGTTGGCTAGGTTTAAGGCTATTCTTGATGACTGAATGAGTCGACACAAATTTACAGTATGGCTTATTATGTATGGTGCTGCTCGATTTGGATGGTAAGTACTATTAAATGCTTGAAAAGGGTGACAAGAAATGTGTCCACTAAAAAGTGTATATGCCTAGACATCTTATGATCCCTCTGATCACTTAGCTCGTATATTCATATGTTCCTAAACCTTCTTGGATCATGTATTGTGTACAGCAAACATATAAACCAGCATCAAACTAACAACATATCTGCTTTGGCATTACAGACTGGCAGCCACAGTGTTACTGTCATGCATAGCACTCAGCAATAGTAGATTGTGTACCACTGACATGTATAATAAATTAGTAAAATGTTCCCAGAATGCAATTAAAACACACACCATGTTATACTGTGTGCATCTGCAGGCAGTCTGGAACCATCAGAGTTCCACTTCAGTCATGCTTTCTAAAAGTAAAGACCCACACACAAGCACACACAGACAACTCTCAGTGCATATATTTTAGGACATTTTACTGTTATACAACCTTCAGACAAATATCTCACAACTCCTTTGATCAAAATTTGTTACAAAGGAAAAATAATGGGGACCAGAATTGGGAATAATTTTTAAACATCGCTCTAATTCCTTTAGAAAGCTAGTAGAACACAGGATTTGCATCAATATGCAAGTGCTAAACGGGTACTAAACAATAAGAAGTTAGAAACTCAAACGTCTGGCACTACTGATCAACTGTAATCCTCAGTGATTTACTAAGAAATCAAACATTTTGCCAAGGGCAGGACAAAATATGAGGCAAAATCAAGTACAGGTCAGAGATGCACTTAAGTAAAGTTCAAGATCTATGAGAAATTAAGCACTTAATTTTGACAAGATAGATGTTATTCCTAAACTGAGTGTATTCAATTAATTGGCTCAGTTTTCTTGTTGACTACACATGAAGGACAAATTACACCAAATTGGATTGACCATTCAGTTCCACTCATGGCCTGTACAAACGGTATCATAAACCTTACTATTCCTACACCCTTTAACATGATGCTTGCCTTCCCCCTCACTGGACACATTTAATTGAATCAGCAAGCACCCTCTGTACTAAAGTTTTTTGTATCAGTTTGATTCCATATTAACTGACCATGATACCAAACTACAGAGCATCTAGAATCCTAGGTCATAATCTAATTTCATCCACACTGCACTCACCATTTTATAGCCACTTTATTAAAGGTTTAGAAGACATCATAAGAATATCCTCTGAGGATCTTTTGTCAATGGAACCCATCAAGAAAAATCTGCAGCCAGTTCTGTATCTTCCCAGAAGTAGCCTTCATATTTTCATCAAAATATTACGTATGATGATCACATTTTTTGTGATTTATAAAGAATGTTTTCAAAGTTCAAACACAGACAGTTGCCAAAAAGTACCAATAACCAAAAGAAAGGCAGCTGAAGGAGAATCAGGCAGTAAATGCTAAAAAAATCCAGCTTTAATCCACTAAGCAAAACCTGTAACAGCACCAAAGAACAGATACATCATCTGGTGGAAATAGTGAAAATTACACTTTAGGGAAAAAACAGTTCAAAAGATGTTAAGTACATCCTTTTAGCTATAACTTGGCAGCTCTCATTTTAGCAGTGGCATAATGCAGATGTTCTCATTTTAGTCAGGAAATGTACTGGCTTCTAAAGTTACCTAATACCACAGTTCTTTGTACTCAGTTTGTGTTTCCCAAGCACCGCATCTCTCATTCCACTGTTACATCCTCTATGCCAAAGAAGGAAAATTTTGCCTTAACACATGTTTTGGTGTGCTTGAAGAGAGCATGGTTCTCATTTTCATTCTGAATATCATAATTGTGTTTGTAAATGCTCCTTCTGAGTTGTCTTTCAGTTTTACCTATGTAGAATGAACCATGTAAGTCACAGGTAGCTATATATACTAGCCCTGCTGAGATACAATTATAATATTTCTTCCCTTCCAAACATTTTTTTCTACTCTCTATAAAAATGGACTCGAAGGCAAAGTTCATCCAAATGTTTATCCAAAAAAGTATATCCAAGCAGGCTTTATACACAATCAAGATTAGCGCTTTCGTCCAAACCATATGTATGAACTTCATCAGACAATTACATAACATAAAAAGCCAGTATAAATAATTCAAAAAAACAATGACATCACTTCCCCTTTTAGTAGTTTAGACATATACTCCCCTCAACTAATTCCTATACTTCACTTAAATAAATGAATATAAATAATCAAATATTTAAATAAATAAAACCAACAAAACAGAAAATGTCATACATATTTAAAGTATATATGTATGCAAATACAGCTTAAATACATTAGTAATAAGATTAATAAAATAATAATAATATCATCTTTCCAAAGCTTTCAAGCGCAATATACATTTCAAAGAGCATTGGTCATTAAGGCCAGGACTAGCAAATGCATTAACTTTGAACTGCCAATAAAGCTCTCTCTCTTCCAATCAAAGGGGCTAGGGGCCTCCTCTAATATTCTTAATGACTATATCAATAATTAAGCAGTTAAAGAAGTGCCCAGGGTTTTCAGAGACATGTTTAGCCAAAGCATTTGTGATGTTAACTTTCCCAATATTATATTGGTGTTCATATACTCTCAACTTGAAGTGTCTCTCACTTTTACCAATATAAAACCCTGGGCAACATTGACATAGGGCAATGTACACAATACCACAGCTTTCACAATTGTATTTACCTCAAATCATATACGTCACGTTATTAACAGTGAATGACTTAGCAACTTTCATATATTTGCAGAAGTTGCATCTACCACATTTAGTCATCCCCACATTAAAGGGATATGCTCTGGTATTATTGTCCAAGATGTTCTTTAAATTATTCCCTCTTTTAAAAATCAGTCCAGAGTTAGTATTAAGTCTGTGCTGGATGGAAGGGTCATCTAATAAGATTCTCTAATTTTTCAATAAAATTTCACATTTTTTCTTCCTTGAGTAGCAATAACAGCAATTTTGTTATTTTCTAATATTTCTTTAAGGTCCTACCTTTCCTGTACAGAGTATTCAAAGGTTCTTTCTTTATTTCCTTTAAATCTGTAAGGGCTATAAATATATTCCACTCTCTTTCAACTATAGATTTAACATTCTTCCCATGTCCAGTGTATTCAGTAATAAACACCTTTCTGTAATCATTCACTTCACCAGTATTTATTCCAGTGGTGGTGTGGAAAAAATTATTCTCTCCTAATATGGTTTTGAATTTCTCATTTCTCCCCTCCATTACTTCTTTATACACTTCTTGTATAAAGGTATTGGGGTATCATCTTTCCTTAAATAATTTACCTAGAAAAGAACATTGAACTTTAAAGTCATCATTCTCAGATGTCAATTCTGCAGCATCTTACTGCCCTTTTATAATGCCTCTTTTCTGATGGTAGGGACGGGCACTCGTGAAATGTAAATATGAATTGGAAAATGTGTCTTTCCTTTAAATTTTGGACTTAAACATTATTCCATTTCTGTATAGTGACACTGAGATAATTCAAAGTGTCATGAGAAATATTGTGAGTAAATTTTACAAAGTGGGTGGAGTTCCCTATATATGTAATAAAATCATGGAGCTTATCCAAAGAAGCTGTCCACAATATACAGATGTCGTCCAAAAATCTTTTGGACAGTACCCAGCAGTTCTGGTATTCTGAGTAATGTATAAATTTCTCTTCCCAGGCTGCTAGGACCATGTTGGTATACGTGGGGGCAAAAGCGGCCCCCCTAGCCACTCCCTGAATTTGATGGAAAAATTCACCATTGAAGAATATGCAGTTTATTTTAAGAACTACTACAATTAATCTTTGACACAGTAAAACAAATCATTGTGTTCTAACTGCCTATTTTGAAATAAAGCTTCCGCAAACCGTTCCAAACTATCATTGTGAGGAATTACATGTAAACAGATCTATAATGTCAATGGTGACGAAAATTAAGTTGTCACCATACGTCTTGCTTTATTCTCCTTAAAGAGTCTCATGAATCCTTGGTAATTAAGTTGTCACTTAACCAAAGCTTTTTTTTAGTTTTAAGTCCAAGAATTTTGCAATAGAGGCCATTTTAGAGTTCTAAGCTCCCACTATCAATCTTGGGGAGGGGGGGTCTGTTTCACATTTGTGGATTTGGGGTATTCCAAAAATGGTTGGTACCATAGGTCTTTCATTCCTCATATAATTGTAACCATCCATGTCCAAAATCCCTTCTAACAACATATCATTCATTGCAAAGTCAAATTTTTGATAGGATATATATATTTCATTTTTGGATACTCAGTTGTATTTGTTAGTATCTCCTAAAATTTCATACATTTTTCCTTCATATAACAGCACCTCCCCCCTTGTTTGGGCTTCATTACCCTTACTTTTTTGTCCTTGCTAATCTTGTGTAGTGTTTCCTTTTCCCCCATTGATAAGTTAGACTTATATTTTCTTTTAGAGAAGGCTTCCCTAATTTCCTTTTCTACTACCATTTCAAAGTTTTTTGTTGGGGTTGGTTTGGGGAGGGGGGTTGTAGGTACTTTTTTTTCTGATTACATATTTGTCATTTCCTGAGTTGAGAGGGAAGATTAGTTTAAAATTAATTTTCCTGACTAGCATTTTTAAATCAAGCAATGTTTTGGTTAAGTCACCCCTTTGCAGTAGAATAATCTTAAATCCCTTAGATAATCTAAAATGGTCAAGGGTAAGTTCTACACTGCGTAATTAAAAATGTTGAAATTGTCATAACTGAATTTTATATTGTTGTCTGCAATAATTAGTTGTTCAGGTAGTACAGACTGATTTAGTGCCAACTTACTTAGTAGCCTCAAAGCCTCAACCTTCAAAGTGTTTTAGTGGGAGCTGTATCGTTTAAATATTTTTCATACAGACAAGGTTGGATGTGGTTGTTAAAAGAGCCAATGTTGATGGTACAGACTTCCTAGGTATATGGAGGAGTAATCTGCTGTTATCCACACACATTTTAGTCCCTTCATGCCACAGATCCCTCACTCTTTCATTTTTTTTTTTTGGTTAGCAATACAGTTTTTAACAGAAATTTAGTCACTTACAGTGTTTCAGTATGCAATAGACTTTTTTAACTGAATTAAACAGACAACTGGCTAGGTTGATTGCTTTACTCAGTTTTCCTGTTATTCTTGTACATAACCTTTCTACTTGGTTTATGTAGCTGGCCATTTTCCTGTTTGGTTTGGTTAATCCACTATTCATTCTGATCTAGGGCCCTAAGCATGAGGTTGCTCCCTAATGATGCAGGAAGGGCAGTCCAATTCCATTAATGTGTTTATTTGAAGAGTTTAATGTATCTATTTAGATAAGCTTGATTAGGGATGGCACCAGAAGCCAAAATAGCTAGCTACACCTATATTTGACATATGCCACGTGCTCCTTTCAGTCTCTGTAGATCCGTAACTTTATCTGATCACCTTATTACTTATGCATTCTAAGTATTTTTAGGTGGTTGACCAACTCTCAGCCAGTCAAACAGGACAGTATTGTCACTTCTTCTCGGTATTTTAAATTTGTTTCCTTTTCCATTATTCCTCCTTCATAGTGACAGACTGTGCTAAGGTCTTGCTTATACAATGTACCTATGAGTCAACTAGCTTCCTAGTTGCTGATAATATTTATTTCTATTTTATTTATTTTTTATTTTGCTTTTGTTTGCCAGGTTTGTCTGACTTGGTTTAGTCACAAAACCTTTTTTCAGCAGAGTCCCAGGGAGAATAGCTCCAACATGTTACAAACATTTTTAAACAGGCATATTCAGTACTATACATTAATGATTGCACATTTGTATTAATTCGAAATAAAGGCAGTGGTGGCTGGTGACTTCAAATTAAAGGGGGGGGCTGCAGGAGACAGCTGAATGGGTGGGGCCACTGAGAAGGGGTGTAGCTAATCTCAAAACCACAACAACTGGAACTTTAATTAAATACGCTGCCCTGGCTGCCAAACCATCATTACGAGAGTCCAATCAAGACAAAATGAAGTGTAGAAGGAAAAAATATTTCAATGCATTGGCTACATGACAGCTTACTTAATATCGAGATGGAAACACCAAGGTTGTGAGGCATGAACAAATAAATTATTTTTTAAATACATTACTGGAATGCCAGTCAAAATCAAGTATAAAAAAAACAAGCAGCACTCAACTCAAACCACTTCTCCTTGCACTGCGGTTCTAATTATAATTTATATTCAGCTTTATAAAATTACCAAGTAACATGCTGAAAGTAGCAATCTCTGTGATACCCCCACTTGTAAAAATGTTTCTTATCCAAAAAGACCTGCTGCCTGACAACAACTATCTACTTGTTTCATGGGGAAGACATGATCAAAGTAAAAAACGAACAGCAAAAAAGAAACAAGCTGAAGATACATTGCTTAAAGGATTACTGCACAGGTTATGGACCACACGATAGACTGGCAATTTAGTTTACGGGTAAAGCCAGCAAAGATGACTGCAATTCTCCAACAAATGTTATGAGCTTCTGAAAATACTGTAATCCTGTCCTTTATTACAAATACTGTCATATGCATTTCAACACCTAAGGCTTATACGTTATTTAGTTATGTAAATATTCTCTGCATGGCAACAACAGAAAGGCTTTCAATGTTGGTAATTCTTTAACAGTATTCTTATTAAAGCTTACTTGCATCTTACAATTTCCGACAAGCTTACCTGATGGTCATTAAGGCATTGCTACTTAAACACAGAGCAACAGGGCACTGTGACAGCATGCATTTTCTGAATAATAAGAAGCATAAATCAACAGTATAAAAATATGGCCAAAAACCAGAACATTCTGCAAAATCAAGGACAGATGAAAAGCCACTGTTGTACTTGTGTCTACCTTGGATGGGGGAATACTCTGCACACTTACACTGCATAACTGCTCTTTGCCTTGCTTGCACACATCCAGAGTCACTACATGAGGGAGTGGGGTGGAACAACTATGTCACAATTGGAAATGTCTCTGGCTGTCGGTGATGGCTCTGGCACCTCTCAACCTTGGAGCAAGAAATCTGGACAAAGCCATTCATAGAAGTTTTTAAATATTGCCCTTATAAACGTAGAATGATAACAGAATAGTAGTAGGTCTTGCATTAGTATGAATTTCCTGAAGGGTATGAAATCTGAAACTCAAATGTCTGCCATTATTTTTTAACTTCTGTCTTTAATGATTTGCCACTAATTTGCCAGAAAACTGCAATTTTATAAAAAACGGACCAAAAATGTGATTCAAAAATATAAAATTGCCACACCTTTTTAATATTAGTACTGCTAACTTGAGCAGCTGACAAAATAAGAGAATCTACATGCATTTCTGAAATAAAAGTAATCTATAACTCTGATCATTACAGTTATTTATAATTGTAAACCCTCCACATTTTCTTCCAAAAATTGCCATTTTGGGAAGCGATTATTAGGGGGAGAGCAACATTTTGAGCCAAAACTGAGGACAGGTTAGAGGTTTGGATATTCCCAATTCTATAAAGCGATTTATTTGCACATACCTCTCAACCTCTTAATGCAGGAAATCTGGACAAGGTCAAATATATTGGGTAACATACAAACAGTAAATCCAAAAAAGAAACAACCAAAACAATGAAGCAGCAAAGCTCAGGAGTGCAGGACACAGAAGCAAAGTTGAAAGTAGACAATTAGCCTCTTTGAAATACAAAGGCTACTCAATCTTTTTTAAGAACTTTTATTGTAAAAATATAACAAATCATCACCAAGCGCTTTCACTCGGATAAATCCGAGCTTTATCAAGGAAGTAGTGAGTCTGTGATTTACATCATTAAATACTTTCCATTAAGTCACATGACTCCTTGGATAATTATCTTATATTTACCTTTTGTAAGAAGGAATATTTAAAAACAGATATTTTAAACTCTTGTTTTAAAATACTGTTTCTTTCAAATCTAAAACTATATACCATCCTTACATAAAGTGACTTTTACAAAGGACTTATTCCATAAAATTTTCTAGTGTTCTCATGAATTTGGGAACTAAATATCAAAACAAATATAACAAATGAAAAACATACTATATATGAATACATTTTATATATAAAAATTCTACTATAAATATTCTATAAAACAAGTAATGTTGATATCCTAAATAAAAAATGATAAATAATAATACAATAAACACCCCATCCTACAGCGTAATGTGATTACCCAAAGCTTCCTATTTAATGAGTCTATTGCTTGGGTAAACCAAAAACTGTCCACTAAAAAATGTCTAAAAAGTCCATAGTTTACTCAATGGGAATATCATAGACAATCTACTTTCCTAAAGGCGAGCATGCCTCAGTTTTAAAACACTGCTAATATTGACACTGTCATTCAAGCCGGGAAACCTGGTGCAATCTAGTTTGAGTTGCCAGAATAACTCCCGGTATTCCAACCTGGTTTCCCAGCTACCCCCACGAGTGTCCGGTGTAATCTGTTCTAAAATTACAAATTTTATAATCATATCTTTGCAAGCCAAAGAATGCTTGTAGAAGGCATTGCTCTCCTTACAATAAATGATATAATTAAAGTGCTTGTATACCCTTCTCCTAAAAACTCTCTCGGTCTTGCCCACATAAAAACTGTGACAAGCCATACAACACCCAAGGTATACTACCCCTTTCACCCCACAGTTAAAATATCTCATAGAAGTATATCTAAACTTCCTAGAGGGGGGAGATATAAGGAACTTTGGTTTAGCATAGCGTGACATTGCTTGCAGTTCCCACATGTGTAGGTACCAAGTTTCCTCTTAACTGTGTCCAATTTATCCTTTTGCTTAACTTCTAGGAGTTCCTTTAAGTTCATGTCCCTTTTCCTAACAAAATGTGGAATTAATGGGGTGTGGGCTTTAATGTTTTCCTGCAACCTAAGAATGGGCCAGTATTTACAAATAATTTGTTAAATTTTATCCGAGTTATTGGAGAAGGTATGTACAAAACTACTTTTTACCTGAGAAGTGTCTACCTGTTAACATACAAACAGTACTAAAAATTTCTCTTGTATAAACGTAAGACAGTCGATAGAATAACAGGTCTTGCTTTAGCATGTATTTTTCTGAAGGTTATGACGTCTGAAACTCAATGTCTGTCATTATTTAGTGACTTCATTCCTAAATTATTTGCCAGAAAACCACAAATTTTATGAGGAACAAACCAAAAATAAGAAACAAAAATCTATTCATTCTGCAAAAATCTGGACAGTTGAGAGGTATAGTTCAGCCAGGGCTATCTTTGTGTTTGCTGCCCCCCCTCACAAAATCATGGTCGAATGGAGCATCCCCCCACAGCCATTCCAATGTTCTATTCCTTGGTTATTTCACCCCATTTACCATAAACACTATAATGTGCATACTGCTTTACTTCTGTGATGATTTAGATTTCATTTCAAAGTTTTATTTTGCATTTTACAGCACAAACACGAATAGATATCTGCTAAACAAAGCAATGCAGTTTCACAATGAAAATCGACTTAGCATTAAAACTTCTCTGCCCTTGAAACTCACATTTATTCAATGCTCATTGAAACCCACATTCAAAGAAAATACATTTTGCCAGTGGCAGATAAAGATTAACTTTGTGGTGTTTTCAAATCATAGGTCTCTTGCACACGAAACATACACATGCTCTTTGATACGCCTTCCTGATTGTATTAAATTATATTCCTTGTACAATACAGTTCAGTTGTTAGAGGGCATTTTTAATTTATTGTTTTAAACATTTTTTCCAGTAAACAGTAAAACAAAATGCATGCACCAATAATGACAAAACTGCCCAACTCAGAACATTTCCATCATAAAAGTCTACTCAAACTTCTACAGTCCCCCAGTATCAGTAAATATGCACAATCTCTGAAGATGTAAAAGTCATCTAAATAATTTCACATTAAAGAGATCTGTAACTAATGAAGAAGTTGCTGCTAGCAAACAACTTTATATTTCTTGGTTTCATCTACAAATAAAGTGCCTGTTGCCCTTGAGGAATAAATTGCTAGTAATATTGCAATAGGGAATGGATGGCAAACTGATGAAAGGGTCATAGTTACTAGGTGTCTTCACCAGAAAGGACTGCAGCATCCACCCCTTTACAACACAGTACAGTATCAGCAATGCATCTACCTACTGTGGAAGTAGAATCCACAGCCTTCTGCATCAAAAGCAAGTACACTATCTGTTGTACTATTAACAATGCAAGCCGACTCGGCATAAGCAGCACTAAACTTTTGTTCCCCTGCAGCTCTCAGCTCCTTGTAAAATCTACTCAACACTCAGCTGTATCTCTGAACTTTGCAGCACAAGAAATCTGGAAAATGCCAAAATGTATTGGGGGGGGGACAAAAGCCCAAAAACCAGGGACACATTTTAAACATTGCTTGTATAATGTTGGAAAGTTGCTAGAATAAAATGCTGTTACCACCATACATTTTACTGCCAAGACTTGAACCCAGGACCCTGTGCAAAACAGCCAGAGCAACATACCACTATGTCAAATCAGCTGTTTTGTGAAAGAGAGGAAGACTGAAACTTAAATGGCTACCATTTAGTGAATTCAGTTCTCACCATAGCTGTCAACCTCTTAGCACAAAACACCTGAACAAATTCCTGTAGCTTGTATTCTTGTTCTCTGTACCCTCTCCCTTCCAATTCTTGCATGTTCATCTTTGCCCTTATAGCTATCCTCACATTCTTAAGTAGCAAATTGGCCTTTTCTTTTTTCCCCTTTCTTTCATATCCCTGCCCTTAACTTTGAGTCCAGTATCTCTGAATCCCTCAGTGTACCTCCAACCCCCTAAATCATCTTTAACCTTTTCTGCTGGCTCAGTAAAGTCCCCTATACAAAATGTTGCACCATCGTCTTTGTATGTTTCGTTTGTCCCTTCTCCTACTCTAAACCATACAACTGCATGATCAGTGTTGACTGTTGATGCCTTCATATGGACATTCCTAAACCCTTTATCTTCTTAAGGGCCACATCTAGAATGCTGTCCTTCTGGTACAGTCCTTCACCATTAGACTGAATATGTCTTCAATCACATCCCAGTCTCTCTCTCTCTCTTCCCACATATTCCACATTTCTAAGAGTGCTGCTGACATTTTCAGATCATGGATGAGTAGAACTCTCCTCTATTTACTACTACTCCATTTTGTTTTCCCAGAATCCCCCATCTTCCTCCTTGTCACTATTAGGTATGATGCACTATATTGATCCTTTATCAGTTCTCCCCTTCCTCTGCCTTAATCTTCATGACACTGCTGGCTCTTATGCAACCTTTATTGGGTTATGTTCCTTTTTCTGTATGACTTCACATTTGATAATCTCATTTTAATAGACTGTGCAGTCCGCCATCCATTGCTTTTTGCTCAAACCTGAAAAACTATACCCTGTCACTTCCATGTCATATTCTTTGTGTCACTGGCCCATGTCTGTATACTTCCAGTAATGTCCATCATCCCCTCCAGTATTTATAACTTCAGCTGTGCTATCTTCCCACCCAGACATTGTCCCACAGTAACACAATTCAACTTTGTCATGAGTCTTCGCCTGCTTGTGTTCTGTGCCTTTCTGCTTTTACCTACTACATTACTGCCTGTTGTCCCTTCTGATTCTTTCATATCTACTTCTCCCTACCACCTTAAATTACAGCTGCATTTACTGAGATGTTCCTACTTAGCCCACGTGCACCTCTGTCCCTTCTG
The DNA here is from genome assembly GCF_019279795.1 of Protopterus annectens. Classification (NCBI taxonomy): domain Eukaryota; kingdom Metazoa; phylum Chordata; order Ceratodontiformes; family Protopteridae; genus Protopterus; species Protopterus annectens. The sequence goes on along the minus strand of NC_056743.1, from coordinate 100,476,993 downwards.
GATAAGATGGAGCCAGTCTCTTGTTTGTTGTTGTTTTAGCTTTTAATTAGTTTTGCTAATTACTTAATTTTCTTTACTGTCTTCTTCACAGAATTTAGAACATATACTTTTCTTTCTTTATTGTATTCTCTCAGCATTTTCATATTATTCATAGATGCAGGTTTTTAGTCATGATTTTTAGATGACTTTATTTAAAGTAATTTTATAAATATTGATTCAATTCACTGACAAAAACACATACCAGGTTGCCATTTATTTACTGTCATATGTGATGTCCTGTTTCCTCATTTTGAATACGCTGTAATGCACTTAGGTATCTAGATTACTCAATGCAAAATTCATTACAGTTTAGTTGCCACAGCAACCACAGCAACACAAGAGTTGCATTACAATGAAGCTCTGTCTGTGAAAGTTGTACACCACCTTTACAACACTGCTTTAATGGAAAGTTTGATCAACAGAGTTGGAGAGAGTGTGCTTTGATGTCCAAGACCGGTAAAACGTTGGTGAGGAAACGTAAAGCAAGAAAGAAGTACCATACCAGTGCTGCACTCATACTTATCTCAGCACCATCCTTTTCAAATGTTTTAAATGGTATTCTGTCTCTGAATACACATACAAATATAGAGTCAGACTAACCAGAATTCCTGTTTTATCACCTGCTGCATCATTTCCTAGGTGAATTCTACTCTACAGTTTAAAATATTTATGTGGAAATATTTAATATTTTCATTGCAATTGTTATCCATAGACACACACACACACACACACACCCTTGTTGTACCTGCCAGCGGACCTGTTCAATTCCTTGTACATGAAGTCTCATCAGAACAATCCATAAATGAAGTCAACGGTCCCTGCAACAGAATCCCACGAAGTAATATACATCCACAAGTAAATGAAGTCAACGGTTCCTGCAAGGAAGTCTCGCCAAGTAAATAGCCAATCCCTAAAGTCAACTGCAGCAGAATCCCGCGAGAGCACATCCTTGCCTGCGGACATCGCAGTCCGATCCCCTTCCAGTCCTTGCAGTTTCAGCTGCTTAGACTTCTGGATATTTCAAGTGAAAAATGTTGATATTTCAACCCGGACCGCTAGTGAGACAGTCAGGATTCTGTGCGCATGCTCCAGACTGTCTCACCAGCAGTCTGAGTATCGGGGAAACGTGCGAGTCCAGGACTCGCATTTTTTTTTTTTTTTTAGTTATTCTTTTATTTCATTTAGTTATTTTCATTTTTTGTTTTGATTTAATTTTATTTATTTCTTTTATAGCTGGGAGGGCTGCAGTCCTGCAGACCAATAGCATGAGCCGCCCCTGTATAAAAGATACTTATGCATTAATAGGTATCGAACATTGAGCATTTGAAGAGGTAAATTAGTGGGCTTGTCAAATAGATAGTAAGTAGATTGTGTGATTAGTCTTTAGAAATTCAGAGAAATTGAGGTGAAGAAAGTAACTACTTAGGGCAGAAAATGGTAGCACTGTAGTTAAGAGGTATGGTATAAAGCATATAATGTCATCTTATGGCAATACAGTTTGCAGTAAATGTACAGTAGCAGTATGGGCCTTCAGAGCAAGACTAGTAAAACTAAATCCATGCTGTTCTCAGTGAGGAAACTGAAGCCTAACCATACCAGGCAAAATGCTGTCACTAATAACACGATAATGCTAAAATCTCTTGAAAAAACACTGCGAAACGTCCATGGCTATCCATTGGTAATCAAATCAATGCTGATAAATGTGTTACATCTGTGTTACCAGAACTAATTAAAATTATGGCAGGGTGTACCCTCCCAGAGTTATTAGACCCAATATGATATTGTTAGCTGTCTATGTACTTAATTCCTGTATTTAAACCTATAGTCTGCAGTCTCTTGTCTCCAATACACAACAACTAGACCAGGGATGTAATAGACAAGTATGATTTAAATGTGCTTCACCACACCAGACATCATTACTACTGTTCGGTTCATGGCTTAATTTGGTTGAACTTTTGTTCCTCATAAATTCTCCCTTCCCCCAAAATGTCCTTCATTGAGAGGTGCCCTAAGTTGGTGCAATCTAAAGTGTAGGTTCATGTATTCTCTTAGTAACCTAATAGCTTCCATAAGTCAAAAAAAAAAGTTTAGTGATGCCAGCCTTCCAATATAACTTGGAAAAATATGAACAAAGTCTCCTCTTTCGTTTAAGCAGACGTGAAAAACATGACTGTAAATGTATAATGAAATAAATATCTTTTGGGGCCACTTTGGAGATGCAGAGAAATATGTAGGTTTAAGAGAGCATCTAGTACCCATTGAAGGTTTGAGAGAAGGTTAGGGTTGAGGGATGATGACCTTTCAGTTTAAAGTAAAGTGGTGGATGAAGGAACAACTGTAATCATATGTGGGAGAATTTCGAAGAGATACGAATTTAAAGATGGAATGAAATGTGAGTATAAGTAATCAATGGGGAAAAGGTTAAGCACCATCTGCACCTAGCAGGGTATGGTCAAGAAATGAGAAGGTGCAGAAATGCAGAGTTTTGTCTGCATAGAGAGAAAACAAAGTGTAAAATAATGCTTAGCTATCACTGAACAAGAAAGTGTGAGGAAGTACAGAGTAGAAATAAATGTTTAAATCAGGTAAAAAGGAATAAAGGAGAGATTGATGACAAAAGCAGCGTAGGAATGGATCCTGTGCATGTGAAAAATAAAATAGTTAAACTTCATAAATATTTGTGCAGCGTAGCGGAGAGGAAGAAGAGACCGGAGTGGAAAAATATGCACGAACGTGGTACCCTACTGACCTGTGGATTCATCCCTCTGCTCTCCTTGGGTAAGTCAGTGACACCATCCTGCTCACATTTTGCTATGTCTCACTTGCATTTTTCTACAACCAATATAATTCAGAAACTATCTCTCTGGGGTCTCTTTGCCACGTCATCTGATTTTATGAACACTTAGTCTGGTCTGTACTTAATCTCAAAATATTCCCTTCATGACTTTCCAATTGCCCCTTAAACCACTCCATTGCTGGATCTTTTTCCAGTATTTTTGTTGAACTCCTCCTGTCTTTTTCTTTTTACAACCCCACAATACTGATAGGAAAACAGATTTCGGTTTATTTTTTTTTTATCTGTATACAGTGTCAAAATGTTCTCATGTTTTCAGACAATTGTACAATGGTACTAGTTTTCAGTTTATCTATGTTCAGACAATACTGACAGAAAAGGGTACTAATAGTTTGGTTTTCAGAATATAACATTTACCATTTTTCACTTATGCTTTTATCTATGTTTAGGTAACACTGGCAAAAGATATTCATTTAGTTACTTTCCAGAATATACACAGCAAGTTTAAATGTTCAGTATTAATATGCATCACGTTAATGTAAATTTTTGTCAATATTCAGAATATGACATTCATACTCAATTATGTGTTCAGTATAGTACATTTCAGTCAAATTTCAGAATATAAAAATAATATTCAGTTACTTCACATTATTCATTAGTTTTAAGGGTAAAGTAATAGAATTACATTATTTAGTCATTAGTTAAGGGTAAAGTGATATAATTACTTATTACAGGCTTATTAAGATAAGTTATCTAAATAATAGGTAGTAACAGTTATTAAATGCACTCAAGGCATAACAGGACAGGTTTAATTTATTAATTAGTCTACAGAAAACACTGCACTTTACATAATTACTGTACATTAGTCAGAAAATTAAAAAGGATACTAACAGGCAATGCAAACGTATAGACTTGAAATACAGAAAACATAAGTTTTAGTGAACTGTTATAGCTCATAAATATTCATAGAATATTTCAGACACAAATTTAGGAGGCAAACCTCTATTACAGCACATAAACATTAAAAAGGTAACAAATCTAAATGAAAATATATAGACATAAGTTAATACAGTATATGGTAATTATGCTTCAAGACCAGTTATAGAGTTATCTCTTTAGTGCCGATTTCAATTAGTTTTCAGAAAATAGCCATCATGCTTGATAGGCTATACAATAAAAATAAAGAGCACAATGTTTAAAGATTTAAATCTGTGAACAACAGGAAAAGGTTTTATTTGCTATAAGAAAGAGGCATCATGGTACACTAAGGCACCAGTCCATAAGGTAAAAAACATATAATTTTACCATTATAATATACAGAGAGGAAAACATAGGCAGGGTTAACAGTTCATACTCTGTCTAACTTAATAGCATGCATGGCAGTTTTAATCAGCTTTAAAAGCCACAGAATTAAAAGATACTCATTTTCAGAATAATGTACATGTCTTGGATATATCACTCATACATCAGCATTTAGACGTAAATGCTCTAAAAACTCTGAATCTATGTAATATGGAAATGAAATGGTAAAGTTAACAAACTTCAAGCTTAGTGATCATAATTAAAATTGCAAGTTTATTCACCAGATAAAAACAATTTCTTAGTTATAGTTAAATCATAAAGTTAAGAGACTTGAATCTGAACAGGTCATAAAGGCTCAAGTGGCACAAAGTGGTCAAAATCAAAACTGCAGATTTATTTACCAAGTAAAGAAAATTTATTTTCAGATTGAGTCAGGTAGCATTAAGCTGTATACAGTAGTTAGCAATACAGATGGTTTACATTCATAAGCATGAAGTGCATTTCACTGAAATGCGCTTAATACTGACTTGTAAATCTAAACACGGAGTATACCGACATCTGAAATGTCGAATCCGCATATCAATATGCAAATTCGACCTTATTTGACATGACTAACATGAAGTCCTACACTGTACCATAAGTAACTAGAGGATTTGTCAGGGTTCTCCAGCTACCTCACTGATGGATCTCAATCAGTGAGATGGCACTCTGCACTCTCCTCTCCTCTCCCTGTAAAAATGGGTGTACCTCAAGGGTATGTCCTAGGGCCTTTACTTTTTAATATTTTTACTAATCAGTTCTGTACCTCCTGTCCTCAGCCATCTTTAGTGCCATACGCAGATGACTCTACAGTCATCACCATAGCCAACTCTCCCTCCACGCTCTTCTCAGCTAGTCAGGCATCTTTAACTTAGTTGAAACATGGCTCTCTGACAACCAGCTCATCCTTAACCCTAAAAAAACAAAGCTGTTACTCTTCCTACCTAAAAAGTTCAGCAATATTAAATCCTCCTTCTCCATACAGTCCCTTAATAATACTCCCATTCAGGTGGAATCCAACACTAAGCTCTTAGGCATAACCATCGACGATCAGCTTAAATTTGACTTGCATGTTAATAACTGTATCAAAGACACATTCAAAACTAGGGCTCCTTTACTGTAACAAAAAATTCCTTACCTCTGAAGCCAAGATTACTCTCTCTCTTACCTACCTTCTACACAGTCTAAAGTACAATTCTCAAATTCTCAAAAATCTTAACTCAGCACTTCTGATCAAACTCAAATCTACCTACAACAAGGTTGCTAGATTTGCTGCCCAACAAACCTACAAATCCCATCACTGTCTCTCACTAAAACACTTAAACTGGCTTGAATTACCCCACCAGCTTCTCTCTCAGCTCCAGATCATCCATTCTATCCTATACCAGCCTTCCTACTGCCCAGCACTATCCCCTCTCATCTCCCATTATTCTCCCTCCAGACCTCTCCGAAGCTCTAACCAAGACCTACTACAAATCTACAAACCCAAGTCTAAATTTGGATGCAACATGTACAGCTATCACCCACCATTTCTTGGAATAGACTCCCACTAAAATCACTAAAAAATAAAAATTAAAAATCTTAATGACCATCAAAAGTCACTGGTCCTGCCAGTGCACTCTGCCTCCTTAACATCCCCTACTTCTCATACCTTAATCTACTTTCTGCCCTTAACTCACTCTTCTCACTAGCTCTCTCTAATCTTCCTTGGCTACTCTTTCTACTGTCTTCTAAAATCTATTAAGCAAATTGCCTCAGAGAAACATTCTATTGTAATTGTCTTCTCTTCATGCAACTACATCATGATAAAACTGGGTTTTTGTAACCACTCACCCCAAAAATTATATTCTTCTTAATGACATATTTCTTTTTATACATTTTGAAATAGTTATGCTATACTCCTGATTATTGACACTGTATAAAAATTGTATTGCTACTTAATGTCTTGTAATAATCCTGTAACATTGCTGTTTAATGTAATTTATAATAAAAATTGTTTAATATGTTGGAGTTTTTCTCCCTAGGCCTCTGCTGAAAAAGGGCTTTTCAGCTCAGTCAGACAATCCTGGTCAACAAATGTAAAATAAATAAATAGGGTTCTAACAGCTTTTAAAGCCATTCATTCACTAGATGGACACAATTTCTGGCTACTGTCAGTCTGGCAGTGCTGAGCATTTTATAGCTTTCAAAGCTATAAACGATGCTGTGCTCCTATACTTTTTTTTTGCAGCTAGTAGTACATTGGAATAGCTAAAGGTTTATATACTAGAAAGAATAATGATCAGGTTTCATAAATCATAAATAACATGTAATAGATGGAGCACTTCAATTATGCTCTGAATTCAGAAAAAAGACAGCTTTGTTGCTCTTTTATGATGCAGGAAATGTGCTTATCCACATTTTTGGTCAACACCATTCGGCAATGTTAAGCTCTAGTCTTGCAGCAGACTAAGACCAGCCAACACAGAGCACCATCCAAAGAGCTTTCACAGCTTTAAAACCTGTAGTATACTTTGATGTCATGCAAACTTTCAAAGCTCTAACTTTGTGCTTTTAACTATTTTTTCAGACTAATAGTACAGCAATAAAGCTCCACGTAGTAGACGTACTTATGATCAGTTCTCTTTGATTATACATCACACTTCATGAGCCCATGGTATGTTTTAATATGGGCTTCCTTTCTCAGTGTTTAATTCTAGTTCCATAAGTAACTATCATTTACAGTATATTATTCCTAAAACAGAGGGAATGAGGGTTCTTCTTTTTAATGTTTTTAGAGCTTATCTGTTTGGAAGGGAGCCAGTAAGATGTACATGTTCATTTCCAGCAAAACCTTACTTTCATACTTGTTAAGAATAAGAAGTATTTTCTTGTCAATCACATGAGAATCCAAATGGTGATATGTAACAGACTTGCACATGTTTCATTCATCAATTTCAGGCAGCTATTTTATCACTAAGCATGCAGTGAGTGCAAAATTAAAAAGTAAAAGCAAATTAAGTTTTTGTACATAAAGTGAGTGGCTTAATGGCAAAGTGAAAATAAGTGTGAAGTGATGAGTTTTAAAGGCTGTAAGAGCTCTTTAGGCATTTTGTGGAAAATAATACTGCAGGAATGGACAGGATTTTGCAGTTAGGCTGCAAATTGGGCAGTCTCAGATAAGTAATCATAGCTCTCAGTTGTCCAGATTTTCACAGAATCTTCAAATTATTGACCCACATTTTTTGTCTGTTCCTTAAAAAAAGTGTGGTTTTCTGGCAAATCACTAGGTCTAAACTCAAATAATAAGACTTTGAGTTTCAGACTTCACATCCTTCAGAAAATGCATGGTAAAAAAAACTTTTATTCTATCAACGTTTTAAATTTATAAGAACAGTATTTGTGTCCCTGTTTTGGGGTCTATGTACCTCTATTATTTTTGGCAATGTCCATATTTCTTGTGCTAAGATGCTGAGAGGTATGTAAGCAGTCTGTCCTTATCTCATACTGTTCTTCTATAAGCTGAGATTATGATCTAGAAAGATGAGTAATAGCAGCCAGTAAAGAGTAAACACGGAGATTGTTGTCTGCTGTGAACTTTGACTGCAGTCAAAATAGATTACACGGTCAATGTATCCATCTCAGAAGTGAAATATCACCTGCATACTGTATTTTTGTGCTGTCTTAGTGTTTCTTTATCTCTTTCAGAAAGTGTAACTGAATGTTATATATTTTAGCAGCTAGGCACAAAAGGTTAAGGCTATAAAAGTGGGTAACCAACTTCATCCAATAAAGCTAGGTTTGATTCTTTCGATTTATACTTGGCTGCCACTGTAAAGACACACTTAATCTTTTGTTATGTGCATCTGATGTGGTCTAGCTGCCCCCCCCCCCCCCAGCAAAATTAGGGGATGCTGCTTTTGTTGTCTCTGGATTGTATTTGCAGTCACATAGCAGTGATAACTTTTGACTGACCTGTGTTATTTTCTAGGCAGGTTTCAACTTTTTTTATTTACAAACACTACCAAGGCAATGTTTTAGCATTTTGAGAAAAATGTGAACAGGGCCTTTGAACTGTGAATAAGGTTTTAACTGTTTCTACAGTGGATGCCCGCAGTTGCAGGAACAATACAGAGTAGGATATTTGATATAATAAACAGCAAAGTTTATTTTACAGAGAAAGAAACTGAAAGTAGCGTGAACAGCAATATTTTTTTATTTCTAGTCAATTACAGTAAATGAGTAAAAGCCTTAACACTCCTATTGTGAAGAATTCTAGGTGATCATGTGACTGTGAGAGTTATAGCTCAGGGTGCTGAAGCATAATGTGCAGCTCAGGATGTTTTCTGGGAAAGTTGTGACACCGGCAATGAACTCATGCAGTTTTAAAACATAGAAAACCAGTCATATTACTGATGGACATGGTAGCCACATATCTGTTGTGCTGTGGGTAGGTTGGACAGAGGACATTTATACTCTGAATTTTATTTTTTGAAATTCCAAAAAAACAGCAGTAAGTCTGCACTAGTCAAGATAAATGACTAGCATTTGCTAATGACTCTGGATTTTGTTCTAAGTTAGTTAGTTATTTTGATTTATTAACCAGGTTGGTCAAGTTGTCTACTCACTCTCTCTAGTCACGGCCCCAGGCTCACAGAGCAGAAAACTCACAATTTGCAACTAAGTGCATTATAACTAAGAAGGCTAACAATACAGATAGGTAGAAGATAAGAGCCAGGCACACAGTAACATTGCAGATGGCTCTACAACATAAGAAGTTAAGATAATACAATAGTTACATTATTTACAAATTGTTTCAGTTTTACAGTAATGTAACAGTTTTGTAAATTACAGGTAAAACAATCCAGGGCCAGCTTTAACAAATGTGGAGTCATATTTGATGGGGTCCCCTAGTGGATCACATCACCTATCATCCTACTCCCACCCTCTGGCTTCTTTCACTTGAGATTACTTCAAATTAGGTATCAGGAATTTATGCTATTACTGTATACTAAAAACAATATATATCTAATATATATATATATATATATATATATATATATATATATATATATATATATATATATATATATAGTTATCTTATACATTAAAAAAACAACACTAAGCAGACCATGATACTCTGAAGTAAGTGCAACTGAAACATGAAACCTGATAATATCTGTTGACTCATCATTGTTCCAGCTCTCAGCTCCCTACCCAATGTTACTGGTACCAAGAGGACCAGACAACTGAGTGAGCGGGGATAGGTGTGCTGGTTATGTGGAGAAGCATTCAAAAAGAACATGGTTCTAAACTACCTTCATAGGTTTGTAGATATATACTAGTCTAAGACCACAGGGGGCATCTTTAAGTCCATATATCCCCAATTTATCCAACATGTTTTAATAATTGTAAGATTATTTCAGGGGGTACTTATAGGCTTGGGCTTCAGTGGTCAAGCTACCTCTTTCCATTAGGGACATAGGTGCCAGACCAGAGGTGAATATCCGATTCCCTATCCACTGGTCCAACCTACCCTTGAACTGGATTAGGGAAGAACTCTGCTTCACATACATTGAAAGCCTGTTCCAGAGAAGGGGTAGTTTATGAGACACACAGCTGTCCCTCTAATACGACCCGTTTATGTTGCAAACAAAACTCACAAGTAGAATGAAATACCAGGATAGATAAAACAAATAAATGAAGTAAACCCAGGAATCAGCCGCAAATCCAGAAATAAAACACCACAAGCAATGGCATAAATAGCAGTTTTTCCCCATTTTTATCCCACAAAGTTACATGATTTAGTGCTTTCATCTTAATGGTAAACCCTGTCCTCTGTAGTCTGCCCAGCACCTCCTTGACATGCTAAAAGATCTCTTGCCAGGAATGGCTATAGATGGTAATATCATCCAGGTAAGGATGATATTACAGCCTCTGGAAAGTTGCTGGGGCATTTTTCATCCCAAAGGACATCTTTGTTAACTCATACGAGCTGAAAGGAGTCACAAAAGCTGACCTCTATCTAGTGTTAGGAGGCAAGCCACCTGCCAGTAGCCCTTTGTAAGATCAATAGTGGTTGGATACTTAGCCCTACCCAGCTGTTCTAGGGCTTTATCTGTCCTAGGCATATGGTAAGCAGTTGACTTTGTGTGACTTTTTAGTTTCCTGTAGTCCAAACAGAGCCTGGTGCTGCCATCCTTCTTTGGTACCAGCATCACAGGGGAGGCCCAGGAACTACTGGACTCCTGGATTACCCCCATTTACAACATTTCCTGTATCTCCTCCCTCAGAGTCTGTTTGACTCTCTCAGGCACCATATAAGGGGCCTGCTTAATAGGCTTTTGGGGTCCTGTATCCACATTGTGCTGCACCAGGGGGAGGTACACCCTGGTTTGCCAGTGAACATTCCCCCAAACTCCTGTAACACAGCTTGAATTTCTTGAACCTGGGTGTAGGGTATAGCTGCTGGGACATTGCTACCCCTTCCACTGAGGTGATCAGTTACCAGATCCCTCTCAGACTCCTTCTGACATCCAGTGCAAATACTCAGCACAAGGGCCTCTCTATCATGATAAGTTTTCATCATGTTAACATGGTATAATCTGGGCTCCTGCCTAGTAGTTCTACCATGTAGTTAACATTACTGACCTCCCTTAAATCTTTGAAGGGTCCCTGTGTTTGCCAGGAATGAGAACCATAACCTGCTGCCCCACAGCATACTCTCCGGCTCGAAAATTCCTGTCATACCAGACCTTTTTCTGGGCCAAGCCCCCTGAGCCTTGTCCTGAGGTTTAGGACATATGCTAAAACAGACGTCCTGTGGGATTCACACTCACCTGCCCTCCCACTCATCGCAAAACAAATCTAGAGGTCTCCTCATGCTATGCCCTTACAGCAACTCAAAAGGTGAAAAACCTGTGGATTCCTGGGGAACCTCTCTTTAAGCAAACATATGGGGCAAATATTTGTCCCACTCTCTCTCAAACTGGTCTGCAAATGCCCATAGCATTGTCTTTAGTGTAGAGTTTAACCTTTACATCAGACCATTAGTCTGGGGGTTGGCGGGGGGTGGTGTTTAGGTGCTTCACCCTACAGCGCTCCTGTAAACAAGCCAGCAAGTCTGACATGAAATTGGCACCTCTGTCTATTAGTATCTCTCTTGGGAAACCTTTCCAGCTGAAAATCTCTAACAAAGCATTTGCCACTTTTTTTTCCTCAGTGAAGGACAGGGCTACCACCTCAGAGTATCTAGTAGCATAATCTACTGCCACTAGGATATACTTCTTCCCTGTGGAACTTGGGGTACTCAGCAGCCCCACTGTATCCATATCTACCCTCTGAAATTGCTCCTGTATGACAGGCAAAGACATTAAAGAAGCTTTGACCTTGTCTCATGCCTTGCCTACTTTTTGGCACTGCTCACAGGTCCTGCAGTACCCTGTTAAATCGCTGGAAATCCCAAGCCAATAAAAGTTATGCATAATACGTCCCTTTATACACTTTATGCCCATATGACCTGCAAAGGGAATGTCATGGGCTATGGCCAGAAGTGTCATACAGTAGGCCCTGGGCACTACCAACTGATCTATTACCTCATTTTCTAGCATCCCTCAGGGGTCCACTCTCTATACAGTAACCCTTTGTTCCAGTATACAGATTTCCCTTTTCCTTGAGAATCAGGCGCCTCCCTAGCTACCTCCCTCAAGCCTTATAATATAGGGTCTGAGAGCTGAGCCTGCCTCAACTCACTCTCTTTGTAACCCTTCCCATCTCCCCTTCCACAGGAAGTCTGGTATCCTCTGACAGCAGTGCCTCACTGTCAGCCTGGGTACTACTACTCACCTCTGCCCTTGCAGTCACTCTCCCCAGGGGAACATCAGTACTCACCAGCAGCTGTGGCTCACCTTCAGTTTCACTGCTACAGAATAGCTCCCATCCTGAAGTAGCCACCTCATCAGTCTTGGCTTCAAGTGTGTGGTTTGCCTGGGTTCCTCCCCAGGGCTACCAGTCCCACATGCCTGTCTCTAAGCCTAACTGTATGCAACTGCATGCACACAAGGTACTGCATTATCAAAATCATTCCCTTTCAGGACATCTGCAGGGATATCCTCATAACACACCTACTTGCTTCCTTTTCTACCCTCCCAGTCAAGGTGAACCCTAGCCAAAGGTATTTGGAATAGGGTCCCTCCAAAAGCTCTGACCAGAGTAGACTGCTCAGGTAAGTAGTGCTCCTTTTTAACCATTGCAGCCTTCACAATGGTTAGGTCAGATTCTGTCTCTCGCTTAGCAATGGCTTGTTTCCCATCTACTACAATAGGATATAACCTTTTGTGGTAGTTCGGTACCCTTGTTGTCTCCAGGCAACTTACCACTGGCGTTCTCTTATTCCCACTTGCTGGCTCCTCTGTTCTGTTCCCCACCTTGCATCTGTGGGCATCTATATGTTACATGGCCTGACTGGTTACATTTAAAACATTTAACCTTTGATCCTGGCCATGTACCTGAAGTAGTGGCTTCCCCTGTTAATGGCGGACTCTATTGGGCATTTTAAGCTGTGTACCATGGGTTCCCTTATACCCATGTGCAGCACTGGATATCCCTTTTTCTTTGCAGTAATGCCCTGCTTGCTAGGTATAGGTCTCCTTTTTCCTCCAACTAATTTGCAGTGTTGCATTCCCTATCTGCCAACCAGATTCGCATGTCCTCAGGCAAAGTGCTAAGGGCTCGTTTCTTCACCAAAATGTCTGCCAGCCCTTCAGAAGTAGTGACCTGACACCCACTCACCCACCCATGAAAATAAGTGCTTAACTCATCAATATAATCACACACAATTTCATCTGCCTTGCACCTGTGGTCAAGAATCTTTTTCCTATAAGCTTCAGGAGTGAACTTAAAGCATTCCAATAAACAATTTTTAACTGTATTATAATTTAAGCAATCAATATCAGACAATTTAGAAACGGCAGTTGCAGCTTTACCATGAAGTAAGGGGGTGAGGAACTGTACCCAGAGCCCTCAGTCAACATTATACTGTTTGCATACTCTTTCAAACGTATGAATAAAACTATCAAAATTATCACCGTCTTGGTACTGAGGAATAAGTTTACTGACCTCTATTGCTTCTGGGGTATGGTTATTCCCTTCCCCATTGCCTCCAGGACCCTGGCAAAGAGTCAGCATTTCCTTTTTGTGTTGCCTCTGCCTCTCATTTTCTTCAGCTTCCAGACACCTCATTTCCTCTGCTGATTGTGCTTCAACCTCTAAATGCCACAGTCTCTCTTCTGATTCTAGTTCCAAATGTTTGGCCTCCAGTTCAAGTCTTTTAAACTTCAGATGAATTTTTAAGTCCTCTGAGGAAAATTTTAATTGTCCACTTTCTGGGAGTGGTACATCCCCAAGGCCAGTCTGGTTGTCTTTCTGGTTGCTGGTCTGTGCTGCATCTGTGGTTAAAGCTTCAATCAGTTCCTCTTTAGTCAGGTTAGCATGCTCCAGTCCTTTGGCTTGGCACGGCACATCTCAGCCAACTGGCTCCTTTGTCAGCTTGTCATAATCCTCTGCTGACATCCTTTCCTACTCTCCCTGACTGACTAAGCTAACAAAAAAAAATAAATAAAACTATTGTGATATGAAACTGTCTACCATGTGGCTGCTTGAGAGTACAAACACCTTCTTTAGTGACCCCTGTTTACAGGCTAATGAACTTCAATAATCCACATCAATGTTTACCAATATGTGACATGAAGATCCCACCACTGCCAACCAATATGCGATGACCGTCGATTGGACCAGTAATCAAGAAGCATCAATCCTCGCCACTGGCACCTGTAGGGAAATGCTCACTAGGAGGATAACAGGTACACACCCAGTATTTCCAGATGTAGCTCTACGCATCAAGTACAATTTCCCTTCAGAGCACACAGAGACCACAGTCAGTCCAGGGCTGGTCCCCCCCCCCCAGATTCCCAATAAGACTCCCTAATGGTACAGCTATAGAGTTGAGTCCTTAGCCAGGGTTCCAAGCCAAGTCCTCCAACACTCTCTCTGTCCAATGAGTGCTTCGTTTCCCTACTGAAGTTGCTGAAACACACACCTGTGAAATGCTAGTACAGGTTTACTAGCTATATGCCCCTCTTGCCCAGACTATAAGATTATTTTCACTGCTACCACAACCCCTCACCAACTACTTTAAGGCCCTTAACAAAGGGTACCCAATTTTACTGACTAAAATTAATACTAATACAATTGGTAGTTTGACCAAGAGCAAGATTATTAGGAGATGTCCACACAGTATCACCAAATAAATATGCAGATAGTCTCAAAACATTTAAGTATCTCTACAATGAAAGGTTTAAATATATTTAATAATAAATAATAAAATAAGACAATACTAAATATCAATTCACAGTGACATCAGAGTTCAAAACCACAGGAATTTTTTAAAATAAACATTGAGGAACAGGCTCAGACAAATAAGAAAAACAATATTTAAATTAAGATTCACCATATTCCTAAATGGATCTAAGAGAATCACTATTCCCTAATAACTTACTTACTAGAGCAAGGCAGATGATGTGGTGAATGGTTCATGTTGTTTTCAGGCCCAAGACTGAATACAGAATGCTCTCTCACTAAGAGACTTCTCAAAATAATATCTAAATATTACATCTGGGATAGCTTACAGAATGACATAATTTCTGGTTATTTGACTTCTATTTCCCATGCCACCCCCCCCCCCCCCCCATTGCTGGAAGCTGGCAGGATTTAGCACCTACCTGTAAAAATACACACACAAGTTTTTGCTCAGATCTTTGGCAGGTGCTGGATGTCATAAAACAATTGCATTCCTCCATGCTTCTAGAGTAGTAATTAGTTTACCCCAAAACAATACATATAGATTTTTAGTACAGACATTGTGTCTCTGGCTGCCTTGAAGCCTGTGAGATAGCATTTTTATGGCTTAGCTTTTAAAGTGATTTAATTTCATATATTTTTCTAAAGTTTGCTGGACTGAGGTTAACACTTCAGTTTCCTCTATTAAAATATATATATATTTAAACAGTTACAATAGTGCATGTACATTTCTGTTCTCTGCAGTAGGCACACTACAGATACAGTCCAAACTCAAGCACTTTACAAAACACCTTTTCAACACACACACACACACACACACAGATCAGTTTGATATACACGTGACATATAGTTCTAATATATTTGTAAAACCAGCATCTTGTACGGCCCACAGTTCTAGTACATTTGTAACACAAGCATCTCATATAAATCACTTTGATATTCACAAATGACATATTATCATTTTACAAAATTCCAGCTAGCTGTGCTTGGCCGTACCTCCTTTTATCACAGATTTCATACTGACAATATGTACCATTTGCCCTAATTATACTTCTCTTATGATGGAAGGGATGGTTTCTTGTATAGTGTAGATGAGAGCTAGTAAAATTACTCTTCCTATAAATCTTGGATTTAAATTTGTGGTTAATCAAATCTTTCATTAATTTCACATTCAATATTTTTATTTCCTCTGTTCCAGCATTGTAAGTCTAAAAAATTCCATGATTTGGTTTATATAGGTAATAAAATCATCCAGTTCATCCCTTGTACCTCTCCAAAGAATAAACATTTCATCAGAAAAGCTTAAGTACACTAATATTTTAGAATAATGTGTTGAACACATAATTCTGCTCACAGTTCAATAAAACCAAGTTTGCAAACAAGGGAGCACACATTGCCCCCATGGCATGCATGTATGTGCTGGGGCTTCCTGGATCAGGATCACAGAGGTTGACCTATAGCTTGCAAGGATATCCTGTGTCTTTAAATCTAAAAACACACAGGAGTGAACCAAAACAAGTGGCAGTCAAAAAACAAACTTTAAGTGGAGTTAAAATCAGGAACTTTAATGGTATGTAAGCACTTTCACAGTACTTAAAGAATACTGCTTCTTCAGACATTACAACCAAACCAAACATTGCTTAGTATTAAATAGAACAACCAATAGTGGTGTAGCCAATCACATAAAATAATATATCAATATCCTAGCAAGAAAGTAACCTTAAAAGAGGTGTATTTATAGGATGTAACTTTGTCTTTAACAATGTGGATGTAGAGAAGATTAACGCATTAACTCCTATGTAATGTGGATTGTCAGTCCTCTAGCAGTCTACACATATTTTGCATTTCAGAACATTTTGTTAGTAAGAAATATTCTGTACATTGATAATAGCCTGCGCATTCATAGTTTTTTCCATAAATTCTATTATAATGCACACAAACCCCAAATTATACTTTTTGTAAACGTTCGCAAATAAAATTTTTATAACTTGAAAACGTAGACATATATTGTTTGAACATTTTTGTTAACCAGGCATATGCTTTCACATGATGACGAGAAATTCTTGTATAAGTGCATGATTATTGAGGTATTTACAGAATGAAAACATGTTTAAATGTATTAATAAAACAAATACTGGATATCTCTCAAGATGTGCAATTTACAGTGCAAATATCAAAGGCAGCTTTCTACAACAGCATTTAAGGTTTCACTTAATACTTCAAAAACTGACTGAATTCCAAACTGTTGCTTGACATTAAAGGGGCACTGGCTCAGAGTTTTTGCTAGAGGAGTTTGTTTACATTTTAGTACTCTGTAAGTCACATGTTCAGCTAGAGGTAAGGTTTTCAGATAGCCTTTTTAGCATACTGCAGGTCAGATTACACAAACTCTCAGTGGGGGTTTATAGAGGAAATGCTTAGCTTGCAGCTGCAGTTTGTCCTTTTGTATTTTCCTTCCCCCACTCATGAGCAATTAGATTAGCTGAATGACTGGATTTTACTCAGCTAGAGATGCTGTCTTCTTGTCACACATAGACCTGGAGCCTCTTTAGCAGTGAAGTGATTGCTACTTTACTATGTACCTGCTTTTGCAAATAAGTATTCAAGCCTAGGCAATAGTATTTTTCATGCTTGTTGCTACAAATGTTTTCCCTCCACTATCAATTATTTTTCATACAGTGTGTTATTAGTGTCACATGTGTGTGTGTGTGTGTGTGTGTGTTGATGTAGGTGCACTTTTATAGTCATATATATTTCCCTCATTTTACAGCACAGCATTGCTTTGGACAATTGTGCCTTGCAAAGAAACATGTTGACTAACAAATGTCCAAATATTCCAAAAAAATAAAATATTTTGTATGTTTTCTCTAAAAATGTCATGCAGCTTTGGAACTGAATGTAATCACTGCTCTAAACGTATTTTCTCATTAGCTGATGCTGTATGTTGTCCTTCAGAAATCACACCAGAACTATTAGTCTAATCGTGATTCCATCCTACTGGTTATATTTTCTCACTTTTTTCTATCATTCATTGTGGTAAAATGTTTTCAACTTTCACATCTTTCCTGAATGTTTGGTTGAAGTAAAGTTAATTTACACTGATTAGCATTTGAAAGCTGAAGCAAATGCAGTCTATACATTTCAACATATACTTTTCAGTACAATACCTAGTATGTTATAGTAGGTAATTACAGGGGTACTTTTACTAAGGCAGTAAAAAGTAAGTGCTGCAACCAAAAATCTCATGCCATTTATAACCCTATATTTTGACAAATAGTTACTTTTCTATGCATGTATGTATGTATGTATGCATGCATGCATGCATCTATGTATGTATGTATGTATGCATGCATGCATGTATGTAACACAATCTACATTTATATTCATGCAGTTTGAAAATAACATCCTCTTCATGTGTTACTGACAGACTTGAAATTCTAGGCATTTTTGAATGTCTATAAATTTCAGATATGATACATATCTGATAATGCAGGTCGCAGTTCACAGACCTATTAATCACGTCTGTACATCGGTTACATGATAGCATCACATAACACAGTGTTTAGTACAGAGAAGTAACAAAACCTAAAAACTTATACAGATGCAGTACTGTCATCTTGGAAGACTTAGCATGACATGAGTGAGCAACAACATTTACATAAGGCCTGCCAATACACTTCTGGATGACCCAAACCATACAAACACACCCCAGGCCTGAATGAGAAGTATTCTACTGACACAAAGTTTATTGTTTAGACAGCTAGACTGCAGATATCATGCCAGTGACAGAACAGTATTCCCACTCACTATGTCACCTCTGGTGACTGCTCTCATTGCTGTGACTGCCTATCTCATGCCAGCGACAGAACAGTCTTCCCACTCAGTATGTCACCTCTGCTGATTGCTCTCATTGCTATGCATTGATGATAAGCCCTACAGTGCTATACCCCAAACCTGAATGCATCAAATTAAAACAAGAACATGTTGTCTCATTCCAAGGATAGGACTGCCATCACCTTGTCAAATGTCCGCAACAGTACACACAAGGTATGGTCAGTGTGTTTGATGTCACATTTTCGGTCTATGCAAATGTCTGACATAATGAGGATCAGTTAAACATTAAAGGGTAATGTAGCCATAGTGACTTATTATGGAGTACAATAATATTATGCCAGGTAGTACAACATTCATAGACTGTATACATAGTTTTCTGTCATTTCACTTTCTCAACAGTACAAACAGTTCTGTTATCCTACAATGTGGAATTATACTTTTAGTACATCTGGGTGCTGACTAGCCTGCATCACATTACTGTACTGTCCTACTGTGTTATCCACACCCTCATTTGTGTAACTTCCTCTAAATGTAATCAATAATGTGTTCTGAGCATATACATATTAAGCATAATACAAAAACGCCACAGATATAGCCAACCTGCTGGCAGACAGGTTCAGTGAAAACTTCACCCCCCTGTCCTCCATCAGTAAACAAGGACATCCCCAGCACCTGCCCTCTCAAAGGCAAAAAGTATGGTCTCCATGGGACCTGATAACATCCCTGGCTGCATCCTGCATGAACTCAGGCATGAGTTCTCAGCTCCATTAGACACCCTATTCAACCAAAGCCTGAGCACCAGCTTCATCCTAGCTGAATGGAAGATAGCAACTATCATCCCTCTACACAAAGGTGGAGCTTCCACCGACCCAGGCAATTATAGGCCCATCAGCCTAACTAGCCTGATCTGCAAGGCCATGGAACCCATCATCATGGACCTTATAAACAAGGACATTGGCAAATCCCAAAAGCTTGACCCCACACAGTTTTATTTTGTCAAAGGGAGTTCATGCCTGTTTAACTTGGTCAACTTCTTTGAAACAGTCACCAACGACATGGATGAGGGGAAGACGGTGCACTGCACCTACGTTGACCTTGCCAAAGCCTTTGACACTATTCCTCACTTGGGCATAATAGATAAACTCTCCCAGATATGCATCAACCTGTATGTTACCAGACGGGTAGCTAACTGGCTCACTGATAAAACCCACTCAGTCAAATTAGGGAAAGCCACCTTCTAGTAGACCGGTAACGAGCAGTGTACCCCAAGGATTGGTCTTGGGGCCTCTTCTGATTGGGATATAATTTTCTGAGGTGCAAGCCAAAACCAGTGGTCTGCAGATGACTTAAATTCCCCTAGTGATGTGAGCATCCCCCAAGAGGGCCTTACCCAAACTAATGACTGCTGTCAGAAGTATGGCCTCAAACTGAATGCCAAGAAATGCATCATTATCCTTTTTGCAGAAAATGTCACCCCTACTACTTATCAGATTAATAACAATGTATTAAGCATGCAATCAGTTGTGAAGGACTTAGGCACACAGGTTGATAGCAACCTGACTTTTGACCATGACATTGTCTCTGTTGTACGGAAGGCTTTATATATGGCTCACCTCATAAATAAGGGTGTTTCATCCAGAAACAAGCTGGTCAAAACATCCCTGTACTCCTCCCTTATCATACCCATTATCGAGTACAATTCCCCCTTTGGCATGTACCTTGACAAGCACATGCAGTAGTTTGAGAAACTGTAACAGAGGTTCCAGACCAGGAAAATCCAGGGTCACAAACACCTATCCTATACAGATAGGCTAAAACCCTTGTCCCTCTACTCAGTCTCATACAGACTGTTCAGAGGTGACCTGTGTTTGGCATACAAGGCCATTACAGACCCAGCCTTGATGGAGTTCCTGCATACCCATAAGACAAACTTCACTCATGCAACTCAGAAGCAAGGCCTTAACCTGGTCTGTAACATTAATAGAACTTAACATACTTGATCTCATCATCACGAACATGGGATCAAAATGTTCAACACCGGAAGTATACCCCTCACTGGTGAGATCAGATCATAAACTAATCTCGCTGGAGGTCCTCATCCCGCCCCCACCTGAAACAAAAAAGACCACAGTGAAAAACTTCTCAAATGCCGATTTCACACTTCTAAAAACTAGTGTGGTCTCCTTTAAGGCCCCTGAGCCAGTGGTAAACATTACTCAAACCGCTGAATCACTTACAAATGCCTTCTGCCAGCACCTACAGGACTGCATGGATCAGGCAATCCCAAACAAAACTAAGACTCTCTGTACCAAAGGCAAGCGTCCAGTCTGGTGGACCCCAGCCATAAACAAGCTCTACAACAAAAGGAGGAAGCTACTACAAGATAGAGCAAAATCCTTGAAAGGTAAGACACCTTTGATCATTATAAGTAAAAACTAAGAGCTCTCATAAAATCATCCAAGGCAAATTTTGAGAGAAAAATCGCCAAGGACTCTAAAGACAATCATAAGGCCTTCTTTAGCTATGTTAGAAACCTAGGAGGAAACTCCCAGATATGCTCAGAATTAGTTCAAAATGATGTGAAAATTACTGAACCTACACACATTGCTAACATACTGGCTGACAGGTTCAGTGCAAACTTCCCCCTCCCCAAAGGAGAGATATCTATTCCAGAGGATTGTAGCCCCCAAACATCTCCAACGCCCAGGTGAGAACTGCCCTCACTAAGGCAAAAACACAGCATCCATGGGACCGGATGGTGTCCCGGCTGTGTGCTTCATGAACTCAACGAGGAATTAAACCCACAGTTAGGACAGCTGTTTAATCTTAGCCTCACCTCAGGATACGCCCAAGGAGTGGCGCGGCGACTGTGGTCCCACTTCATAAGGGCGGTGCCTCCACAGACCCTGGAAATTACCACCCCATTAGCTTGACAAGCCTTATCTGCAAAGCCATGGAGAGGATCATAATGGAACTCATAAATAAAGACATAGGGAACTTGCAGACTTTGGATCCAACCCAGTTTGGCTTTGTCAAAGGCAGATCCTGCCTCTTAAACTTGGTTGACTTTTTGAGACAGTCACCAAGGCCATTGATGAGGGAAAGGCAGTCCATACAGCCTACCTCGACCTGGCAAAGGCCTTGACACAATACCCCACTCAGGTATCATCAAAAACTCATCAGCTTGAATGTAAACCCATACATCACAAGATGGGTTGCAAACTGGCTAAGCGACAGAACCCACAGGGTCAGAGTTGCTGGAGCCATGTCAGACTCAAAGCCTGTCACAAGTGGTGTCCCACAGGGCTCAGTCCTGGGTCCACTCTTGTTCAGCATCTACTTTTCTGAAGTACAAGCAAACACAGGAGGGTTATGGCTGACAAAGTTTGCAGATGACTGCAAACTGGGCCATAGTCGAAAACACATCTGACACAGATATCCTCCAGAAGGGCCTCACAGAAACGGATAACTGGTGCCAGAGCCATGGCCTGAAGTTAAACGCCAAAAATGCATAGTCATACCCTTCGGGAAAAACAAGGTTACCCCTAGCTACCATATAGGTGACAATCCACTGAGCACAGAAAAAGTCATCAGGGATCTGGGGACCCAAGTTGACAGTAGTCTTTCGTTTGACACTCATGTTGCTAAAGTAGTTAGGAAAACCTTCTATATCGCCCACCTGATCATGAAGGGATTCACATCTAGATCAAGGGAGGTCATCGTCCCCTGTACTCATCACTCATTAGACCTATGATTGAGTACAATGCCCCATTCGGAATGTATCTGACCAGACACCTGATGCAGCTTGAAAGGCCCCAAAAGTTCCTCACCAAAAGGATAAAGGGTCTCAAAAATATGTCTTATGCTGCCCGACTGAAAGAACTCCAGCTTTATTCAGTCTCATACCGCTTGCTCAGAGGTGACCTGTGCCTGACATATAAGGCCATGTCAAACCCAGATTTGATGAATATGCTTCACCTCAAAAATCTAGATCCCTCAGAACCACAAGGGCGGAGACTTAAACCTTGACACGGTTATAAATAGAACGTGCTGGAGGGACAGATTCATCACCCAGAGACTCCCTATGCTGTGGAACAAAATCCCAGTACATGTGAGGCAGAGCACCTCGCTGGCCTTGTTCAAGAGGAATCTTGACCAATGGATGGGAGATCGCAGATATACCCCAGGGATTACTTCAGTGTCACTGCTTGACAGAGGCACAGAAAAATGATAGGCATAGTTTTTATTCAAACTAAAGGGGTGGCGAAAGCCACATAACTATGGGCTAGGCTTATAAATGCCCTTGGGCAGATAGCCTAGTATGAACCTATGAACCTATAGATTTGTGCCCCAAAGACCCCCCCTCAACTGTGGAATAGACTTCCACTCAATGTTAAGCAGAGTACCTCTCTAGCCCTCTTTAAAAGGAACCTGGATGGCTGGATGGGAAACAGAAAATATACCCCTAGAATCCCAACTGTGTCCCTGCTGGACAGGGGAAACAGGTGTTGACTTAGAGAGAACATGGGTGAAATTCTTAGCTAGACTTATAAATGCCTCTGGGCCAATAGCCTAGTATCACCCTATGATCCTATGAACCTATAATAGAAAATTATATACATCTACAGTATATCCATATATATATATATATATATATATATATATATATATATATATATATATATATACACACACACACACACACACACACACACACACACACACACACACACACACGATGGGGCAGGACTGAAAACCTACAAACTAACAAATTGTGTAGAATGCAAAATATATTCTCCAACACAACAAATAAATACATTAAATACATTTACAAAATGCTATTCAAAGGAGTTTTGGTTGCATAAAGGTGGTGAGAAATTTTGCTAATAATATCCCGTTAACTTTATGTTGAAATTAAATTAAATTGAAAAATAAATACGCACATTGGACACAAAGTACAGGGATGAAGTAGAATTAGAAACAATAACCTGAGAACACTTTGGCATGGAATGACAGTATCACTGTACTGTATTTGTTATTCACTAGGTCGTTAAAGTATGAGGAGATTACTCAAGATTGAAAATGTGCACGTGTGCAACCCATATTTAAGGGATAGAGGAACACCACAAACCCAGAGTCACAGAGACTCATAACTTAAGATTGTAGACATGCACTTGTTCAACCCATGTTTAAGGGAGAGAGAAACAGGAGAATCCCAGAGTCGCAGACACTCATAACGTAAGATTGGAGACATGCACTTGTTCAATGCATATTGAAGGGAAAGGGAACAGGACAAACCCAGAGTTACAGACTCCCATAATTTAAGATTGGAGACATTCATTTGTTCAACCCATATTAAGGGACAGGGGAACAGGACAAACCCAGCATCACAGACACCCATAACTTAAGATTGAAGACATGCTCTGGCTCAATGCATATTTATGGACAGGGAACAGGACAAACCCAGAGTTACAGACTCCCATATCTTAAGATTGGGGACATGCACTTGTTCAACCCATATTAAGGGATAGGGGAACCGGACAGATGCAGAGTCATAAAGACCCATAACTGTACTTTATTATTGTGGAAAAACAATGGAAAAGGTTATTTGCATAATGTATCATCAGAATTGAGTAGACTAGCCCTCGAATTCACTATATTTCTGTACAGGACTAGCTTAGTCCTGCATGGAAGTGAACATTTAGGAGCAAAATGGCAGTGCGCCAGGTATATTAATGAATGCATGCTGCCTGAGCTCTTAAATGGACACGGAGCATGTATGAGTGCAGGGGGTGTGTCTGAGAGCAGAGCTCAGAGAATATACATGCTCCTGCAATCAAGAACAGCAGTTTAGGAATAAGAATGAGTGAGACCACTCATAGGTGTCCGCATACCCCCAGCAACATCCTCCCAAGTTTATAAGAGCAATAGTTAATATAAAAAATATAAACAAGCTTTTTTTTTAATCAAACAGATAAAAATTAACTGTAGGTGCGTTGGTTTGCCCATTGCTTAACTATGTTTATTGCAGCTTAAATCACACACTAGGATAACAATCAAGATATATGCAAATGAAGCAGTACTGCAATAGTATAGTGGGCAGAGCATTTGCCTTATGAGCAGTCATTCCCAGTTCGAGTCCCACACCATTACATTCCATTTTCCATGTCAAATCACTTTATGAACAATATTTTTTGTTGCATAACCTACTAAATAACATATACTTCTGAAATGGAGTACTGCATTAAATACAGATGTGAGGTGTCATTGTCATAATGTTGTAAAATCCACAGATAATCACAAGTGCCCCATACAGTATATGTACACATGAATCAGGGATACAAATCGACTGTACAACATGTAATGAAGGATAAATCTACAGATTTTTCAAATCCACCACCTTCCAAAAAAATATTTTACATTACTGTCTAAATTAGTGTGGTGGAAAGCAGGAGTAAGCACTATTAAGCAAGAGTAAGTATATTTAAGTAGTGGTAAGTGGGTTTAAGCCCGTTTGTGTGGGGGTAAGCAATGCACACACAGGTTAAGCAATATTAATGCTGACTCTCTGTAAGCATATTTAACCGGAGGTTAGCACTGCTTACCGTTGCACAAACCCGCTTACAGTTGCTTAAAAGTGCCTTAATCACTGTGTATGCAACAGCCGCTGTTCTGGCCAGAAACAAAATAAACAGCCCTTGCAGATCTTGAACCAGGACCCTGTACACTATAGTCACAGTAGTTAACCACTAAGCCATCACAGCAGTACATAGGATTGAGGTATCACCAGACATATCCTCACTACAGGAAAATCAAACTGAACATATGAAAGGAATTGATATATAGTTTTATGTTGTATAATCTACTACATAATATAAATATATGAACTGGAGTACTGCATTAAGTCCAGATGTGAGGTGTCATTCTAATAAAGTCATGAAATCCCCTAATAAACACAAGGACCCCATACAGTGTACATACACATGAATCATGGATCCCAAACACATATATAACATGTAATGAATAATAAATCAATGCCAAAAAGCAAATAGCATGCAAATTAAAAATTAAGCAACACTAAGCATTGCACAGCCCAGCTTACTAGGCGTAAGTAATGTGTAGGCCAGCTAACTAATTTTACCCATTGGTATACCCCTTTAAGCAATTCCAACTTCAGGTAAGCATGTTTCCCCATAGTTTATCATTTTCAAAACTGTCCAATCACAGCAAACGGCCAGAATTTGGCCCTATTTAAAGCCAATAGGCGGGAATACATCTCATAACTGATTGCAGTTTCCTCCTGTAGGCACTATGATGACTGGTATGGGAGAGGGTGGGCACTTTCATGCACAGTGCTGGGGCATCCGGGAGTCCAGAGTCATGGCAGGGCTTCTTGTGAAATAACACGACCAGAGACTGCTGCAAGGCCAGTACCAGGGTTACCAATACAAATAGGAAGCCTGGGACCATCTCACTCATGCTTTCACCAGTGCTACTGGCATACCCCGAACTGGTGAGCAGGTCAGGCATCACTATGCTGACCTGAAGTGGAGAAAGGTGGATCTGTTGGATCAGTGAATCCAAGAGGCTAGGAGGACGGGGGGATGTGCCAGCCGTGTGTAAGTATCAGGCCACTACCTGTTTAATAATTGTCAGTTCATGTATATTATGTATAGGTGTGGTTAAATATTCCTATGTCTTTCACAGTGGCAGTTGAGTGGGCTGTGAACCAGGAAGCCCATGCCTGTAGATTGCAGCAGTTGCAATGCGAAGGAGGTTAGTAATATGCTTGCATGTACTGTCATAGGAAATAAATCTAAACTTAGTAGTAAGTTACTTGCCTGTATAAAATCTGTATTGTTTAAGGCATGTACTGCATACACCAGAGAATATGGCAGGTACAGTCTCATATATATTGTATGTAAATAAAAGCATAATAGCATGACAATAAAGGTCTAACTGCTGGACTGCATGTGTTTACTCTGGTATCATATGGTAATGTAAAGTTGCAATCTCTTAATAGTACTGTTGTATTAAGCACTGTTACCCACACTGTGCTACATAAATAAAATGTGTAGCAATGTCTGTATATGACTGTTGTAATCACATGAGGTCACATACTACAACTGAGAGAGACTTATACAGAAAACAGTGAAAAGACAGACAACATAATCCAAATAGAACACTCAACTGAGACGTGAACTGTTGTATTTTTTGCACACACAGCCATGGTTCAAATCCTTGGAGTGGTAATAGGTTGTATGCAGAATCATATCCCACAACTGTTCAGATATGTCCAGAATGTCCAGTAAATTGGCCTATATCTGCTGCCTGTGACCCTGTCCCCCCTGTCAAATCAGTGGGATGATCCCAGATGTTTAGGCAGCAAATAAAATGGGGTTTATTACATCAACCTTTTGATTTGAAACTCTTTTTCAAGAAAAAGAGTTTCAACTCGAAAGCTTGATGTAATAAACCCTTTTTATATGGATGGTCGTGCTTTGCCTTTTGTTATTGGATTTAATCTTGTGTTGGTTCACCAGTATGTGTAGCTATTCTACACCTGTTTCTTGGACTTTGTTAGGCAGCAAATAAGAAATACAACTGATTGTCAGACATCTATAAAAACAAACCTGTCACTCTAGCAACTCCACAAAATGTTATGAGAGTAATAAGCCAGGTATGCCCCATCTCCATCCCCATGTTGTGAAGCTGTGACCAGTGTGTGTGCAGTAACACAGTGAGACGAATGTGCATAAAACTAATGTGGAATCTGGTAATATGTGTGGCAACATTCAGGTAGTGCTAACAAACATTGCCCGCACAGGTCAGTATGATACGAAAAGTGTGCCTAGAAATAAAAGATTGATATCCTGTACTGGAACTGTTTACTCTTGTATTGTATGGAATTGTTAGTGTCGCAGTTGCTCTGAATAATAAGGTGTTACTCATCACTGTGACCCACACTGTGCTACATAATAAAACTGTCTAGGAAATCCTGTATAAGTGTAGTAATTACAAGTTCAGACTGTAAGACCACAGGAGACTTATAGACAGAAATCAAAGAGATACACAGCAATATCTATATAGCACACTCAACTGTGATTTAGACTGTTTTATTTTTAGCAGAGACAGCCATGGTTCGAATCCTGCGAGTGGTAGCAAGTGATATGCAGAATCATATCTCACAAATGTACAGAATTGTTCAGAATGTCCTTTAAATTGGCCCATATCTGCCGGCTGTTACCCTGTACCCCTGGCATATTAGTGTGCTAATCTTCGACATGTAGGCAACATTTCATGTCATATAACTGACTGTCAGGCCTGTACATATTTGGAAAATGTCAGTGAAAACAAACCTGTCATTGTACCAATCACCAAAGGTTTAAGAGGGCAATAGTCAAAACATGTTCCGATTCACCTGCATGTTTTCAAGACATACCCAGAGTGTGTGCAATAAGAGATGGACAGATATGTGTATAACATCAACCTGGAATCTGGGAATATGTGTAGAAACAGTAGTGTTGACATACAGTACCTCCACAGGTACACCAGGTAAGAGGTGTATACTGCAGGTAAAACTCATTTCATGTATATAATTGTATACATCCATACAACTGCCCAAAGTAAGGCCAGAGAGTAGTGTACTAAAACTTGTAAGTTACAGATCACAGCACTGACTAGGAAAGTAAGGAGAACAACAGGACTATACTAGTTGTTAATTGACATCCACCCCCCCACCATATCTGCAGCAATAAATTAAATACACAACTCAATCGGTATGTGCTCCATTAAATCTATTGTAGGGACATATGTCTGAATGTTTGATAAATACTTAAATTTGTTCCTATGCATGTGCCATGTTGAAATACACCCACATTGGTGGCATGCTGCCATCAATGAACCTGCATGCTGTTGTAAAGGCCAATGAGGTTCCATGAATCTAGGACTTTTGATCGAAAGATCAAAAGCCCGAATCCATTACCACTGAACACACTAATGAAAGCACTTTCATCAAAAAAGCGCTTTTGTTAAAGTATGCTAAGAAAAAAAAAAAACACAAAATCTACTTGAATGCAGTGGTGCAAGCACCCCTGCACCCCCCACTCCACTTTAATATTCTCACTCCGAGGTTGCACTACATTGGGGAAAAGGTGATTTTCCCTTACCTCACTGTAGCATGACCAGAACACCAAACATACTTATGCGAAACTGCTGCTTCGGTGAACAGCACTTTTGCACAAGTATGCTCACCAATTTTGGATTCGGTGAAAGATACAGTCGAGCATCTGTACAGATCTCGGTTCCATATATGCATGTGATCTGTTTGCTATGCAAATGTTCTGTATCTGGTCTTTCAAGTTAATGGGAATATCTATGCATGCTGTTATACCTAATCCTGGAATGTGTTGACTATTACTTGCCTGTAAGTATCCAAGCTGGATACCTGCCATCTGTACAGGGACTGGCAGACATCAGCTTGCCAACTAGCTATGCAGTAGGATGAATGTGTTGACAGATAGATGTCTGACACCAGTATGTATGCCATTACTACATGCTGGCAGCCCTCACTGAGATGTGCTCTACAGACAGTAGTCTACAGTTAATTTCCACATGTCCGATCATTATCCAGTAGGGGATATATAATGTGACACAGCTCACACACCAAGAATATGACAGTGAGGACTCAGAGTCCATCTATGTATGCATGGGTGCTTGTTTCCAGTACTACAATTAGCAATCTACTCTTGCTTGGGAAATCACTGTCACAGGAGTAATGGCATGATAATCTACATGCCAGTATGATGGCACATTACCTGGGCTACTACCCTTGTATGTAACACATTCACATGTATAAGCATGATGTACAGGTCTTATATACTCAGGTGTCCCTGACATGACACTCACACCCCTTCCTATTGTAATGACAGCACATAGACGCATGTTATGTACATGGCATTACATACACTTATTGCATATGTCAATACCCTGCTATGTTATCAGACTGGGATGTGAGCACTGGTTACCAGGGCTGAGACATGCTTAGCAGGTGTCAGCATTGCTGCAATCTAACAGCTAAGCACATAAGTGCACTGGTTAGCGAAGCCTACATGGTGTAAGTGCCCGTACATTTAACCATACCTCAGCACCGCTTAGCTTTGCGCAAACCCATGCAAACAAGCTTCTCAAAACTGCCTTAATCACTCTGTTTCCAGCAACCCTTGTTCAGCCCTGCAACAAAATAAACAGCCCTTGCAGGTCTTGAACACAGGACCCTGTACACTACAGCCACAACAGTTAACCACTATGCCATGACAGCTGTGTAGACAGTTGTTTTTCCAAAACATATGTCAGTAGACATAGGTTCATGGGTAGGTACTAGACTATCGGCCCTGGGGCCTATACAAGCCCAGCCAAAAAGGTACCCTGGCTTTTGCCACCCAAGAAAATTATTTTCCTGTGCCACTATCGAGCAGAGCCACAGAGGTGATCCCCGGTTGAATTTCCTATTTCCCATCCAATCATCAAGACTTTTCTTGAAGAGTGCTAATGAGAAGCTTTGTTTGATACAGCTAGGTAGTTTATTCCAGAGTATGGGAAGTCTCTGGGATAGTAATCTATCCCTCCGGCATGTTCTCTTTATTGTGGTGACAAGGTTTAGGTCCCTAGAGCATGCAGTTCAGAGGGATTGGGATTTCTTTACGTGAAGCATGTCCAACAGCTCTGGGTTTGACGTAGCTTTGTATGTTAGGCAGAGGTCACATCTGAGTAGGCAATATGCGATGGAGTAAAGCTGGAGTTTTTTGAGACAGTCTGCGTAGGGTATCTGTTTGAGGCCGGCAATCCTCTTTGTGAGGTATTTCTGAGGCCTTTCCAGTTGTTGTAGATGCCCTGCGAGGTAATACCAAAAGGGGCGCTGTACTCTATAATGGGTCTAATGAGTGATGAGTAGAGGGGAACAATGACCTCTTTTTTTCTGGATGAGAAGCATTTTGTGATAAGGTGTGCCACGTAGAAGGATTTCCTGACTACTGTGGCGATGTGATTATCAAAGGAGAGACTACTGTCCATCTGTCTTCCAAGGTCTCTTATCACATATTGACATACTGAATAGTACTGAACAATCGCTGTGACTTCTACAATTGTATAGTACATAGGTTCATAGGTTGGTACTAGGCTATTGGCCCTAGGGCTTATACAAGCCTTGCCATAACAATTCCCTGGCTATTTCTTCCCACACTATTTACTATGTTAGTGATATTACTGTTGCATCACATATGTTGTTATATCTAAATATACACATCAGATACAATGGTGTGATACATCTGGGAAGGTATACACAACAGTAATGTTTACAAATGACCATGATATGGATATATACATATACATTTCTAGATATATGTCTACATGATCATACACATATTTAGTCATAAATATGTATTTATACACATCTGTATAGTGCATCATATATATGGCCATGTATAGATCTGTGTGTGCATATATATATATATATATATATATATATATATATATATATATATATATATATACACACACACACACACACACACACACACACACACACACACACACATATATGTTTACCATATGTCCAGAACATGGAGTGGAGTCCTCCACCAGCAACAACAGTCGCAACCTTTTAGTGCAAGGGGATGTCATGTATGTATTGCAGATATCCATCTAGACTATTGCTACTGTAACAGGGGTTGTCTTAACACACATGTTTTGTGTGGGAGGCCACATCTGTTATTGACAGGTATGCCATCAGTTACTCACAGACATCCTAAGGACATCATAGTACAACCAATGATAGCACAGTAATGATCCTGTGGACTACAGCAGAGATATAACCAATATATGTGGACAGTCTGCCACTCTCTGCTCAGTCCAGAGGTATACACAGATCCCCTTCATGTGAGACATGTGAACCTAGCCTGAGAATGTGGATGTTAACACCCATGTATATGGGTATATCACGTAAATACTGGACTACATATGCCCACGCTGTTTATGTATTCACACATGCCTATCTGTCCTGACACATAAAAACTAGTGCTGCAGAGGTCACATGGCCAAATACTACCCAGTAGTTAGTGACATGCATCTGTACAGAATCCCACTGCTTTGTCAGAAATACACAACTGTTATGGTGGCCTGGCAGCAGTACGTCTTGCAAATATCTGGGCATAGCATCACACTGGGTAATTATACTAAGCTGCTAGGCATCTAACACAGTACTGTGCAAACTACAGGCAGACTGCCACAACACTGGCCTACATTTTGTATGGGGGAATACACATGTACCTGAAATATAGCAGGCTCTACAGGGATGTCACAGCACAGAGTAATAGACACCTGTGAGAAAGTGCATACCCACAACCAGTGTGAACACAGCCACAGCCACATATGGCAAGCAAGCTTAATATGACACTATATGGACTGTCTGATAAACACCATCCTATGTGCCACTTGCACATTACCCTACATAAACTGGGTCATGACACAATGTGGTCCAATACCTGTCTGTGGTATGGGACACGTTTGTGTTAGGCCCCACAAACATGTGAGCCGATAGGGTACCATACAATGGAGCAGCATGTAACATCAGATAGAACAAGACCAAGAAAGTACAGTTGTCTACACTTATCATAAATCTAGATGTTTGAGTGTATTCACTGTTGCAGTCATCACATTTGGCTATCTGACTGCAGGTAGCCCTCAGCTGGCCTGAATACCAGAGTCTTTGGATTTCTGCATAGGATGCTGTCGCTTCTTCCTTGAAGTCAAGTCGTCAGGGGTATAAAATATGCAGCTGATGCCATTACATCAGTTTTTCTTGTCCCTAATGTCAGGTGCCCCCACAATAGGAAGCAATTACATGGTATGGTAAACCCCCATCAAAAAGCAAATACACAAGAAAAAATAGGTATACCAACCAGAAGGAGAGGTAGAGCCAAGAGAAGTCAGGGGGCTGGAGGGAGGGTAACCAGGACTGCAACAGTGAATATACTCGAACATCTACTTTTATAGTAAGTGTACACAACTGTACTATGCTCTTCATGTTTCACTGTTGCAGTCATCACATTTGGGTTGATTCCCAAAGCTAAGGAAGGGAGGAGGAAGTTAAAGAGCATTAGGGCCAGCTATTAATCCCTGCAAGACTGCAGTGGCAAATCCAGCTCTGGATTTAGAAAAGATAGGCACGTGGTAATGCTTGGTGAAGGTATGTACAGAGCTCCAGGTGGCAGCTTCTAGGATGTCCCTGGTAGGGACCCCTCTGAGAAATTCCGCAGAGTTAGATGTAGTCCTGGTGGAATGTGATCTTGTCCCCTGTGGGGTAGGTTTTCCATGATGCTTGTAGCAGAAATGAATGCAATGGGCATTGTTTTGGAAATTGGGAAAGTTTGCTTTGAAATGGCCTTCCCCTCTGCCCCTGCAGCAATGCTTACTAGTAGCTGCTCAGATTTTTTGATAGGCTTACTCCTATCCGATTTGAATCTAAGTTGCCTGTGCACATCCAGAGAGTGCAGTATTCATTCCCCTTGGTTTTGTAGATTAGGGAAAAAGTAGGCAAATGAATGGACTGATTTAGGGCCACAGTTGACACCACCTTGGGCATAAAGGAAGGATTAGTCCTGAGGGAAACCCTGTCTGTATGGAAGATAATGAAGGGTTCCACTGCCATGAGGGCCTGAAATTCAGACACTCTTCTTGCTGAAGTGATGGCTAGAAGGAAGGCTGTTTTTGAATAAAGGAATTTCAACTCAAAACAAAACCTGCTCCAAAATGAGTTCAGTTGTTACACACTCACAACAACCTCCACAGAGGATACGAATGACACACACACACACACACACACACACACACACACACACACACACACACACACACACACACACACATCATGTCCCACAGTTGCCATGTCTGGGATTGGAACGCCTCCCTAAAGAGTACATCACACTACAGCATTATGCAGTTATAGCTTGCGCCACGGAGATTACTGGGCTACTCTTTCCCCAAAGGTGTATTTCAGTATGAATAACATCAGCAGGTTTGGCAAAGAAGAGCAATAGAAGCTGAAGTGACTGTGAATGGCCTCAAAAGCATTGCTCTCTACACAAGCAAACACACAAACATCCACAATTGCCCACACACACACACCATGTCTCACAGTTGCCATGTCGGGGATTGGAACTCCTACCTAACTAGTACATCATACTACAGCATTGTACAGTTACAGCATGTGCCACAGAGATTACTGGGCTACTCTTTCCCCAAAGGTGTATTTCAGTGTGAATAACATCAGGGGGCTTGGCAAAGAAGAGCAATAGAAGCTGAAGTGACTGTGAATGGCCTCAAAAGCATTGCTCTCTACACAAACAAACACACAAACATCCACAATTTCCATGTCATTGGAATAGAATCCTTGCCACCCAACCTTCACAGAAGGTGCACACAGAAACTCACACACCTACCTGCATGTCTTTACAGTTCACTAGAAGTTTACTTCAGCCAAGAACCAAACCATGCTACTAATCTATGAACCTATGTGCCACTGTGGTGAGAAAGCTCTTCTACATTGTGCAACTTATAAGTAAGGGCAAGGCATCCAGATCTAAGGAGATCATAGCCTCACTATACTCACCTCTCATTAGACCTATAATCGAGTACAATGCATCCTTTGGCATCTACCAACAGCTAGACTGGCCACACAAGTTAATCACTAAAAGAATACAGAGTGTAAGTAACATGTCCTATGTGGACCACATCAAAGCCCTGTCCACAGTCTCTTACAGGCTACTGAGAGGTGATCTATGCCTACCCTACAAGGCATTATCCCATCCAGTCCTGATTAATCCTATACATTCAGCAAACAGCATTGGAATTACCGGACCTAAGGATCTAAACCTCATCTGTGACATAAGCAAAACTTGTTGGAGAAACATACATGCCTCTCAAAGACTACCCTTTCTGTGTAACACTCTTCCCATTCATGCCAAACATAGCTCTTCCTTAATCCCATTCAAATGCAATTTTGACCAATAGAAGGGAAACTGTAAAGACACCCATGGCTTGTCACCTGTGGACTTTATGAACAGGTGCAGCTTGTAGATGCCTTAAGGCACAGGCATAGACCAAAGTCATTTAGTCCTACGACACTGATAATTATAAAAATTGGGGCAAGAATGACTAGGCTTAAAAAGGCTCTTTGGCCATTAACTAAGTAACTTGTTATAATCCTAATAGTTTTTTTTTTTTTTTGTTACAGCAACTTGCAAATGCATGAAAGCTGTGTAACAAGAACATGTTAGAATCCAGAAATACATACAATACCCAACATAGCCGGCCTTAGGCACCAGCGAAGCCTGCGGTCGCTGGAGGCCCCTGTTCCCAGGGGGGCCTCAACAACAGCAAATTGTCTTATCCTGTTATTTTGTAACATGTCTGTCAAACCAACATAAACTGCCACAGCATTCTTGAATACTTAATAAACCACATGACATGGATAATAATTCCTATTTATATCTCCTTTAAAATTCAAATATATTTGTGGTTAAATCCTGTTGTTGGACATGTTCTGCACTAAAACTAACTTCATATCTCGCTTTAGTCCCTGCTATACCCGTGGCTGCAGGGGGCCCCTTAATCATCCTTTACTGTGTGTGGACCCCACAAAATATGCTGCTGGCTGGGGAAATTGAGGAGTAAGAAATGTATTAATTTCCTAATTATTCTCATTAACCTGAACAAGGCTGTTATATGACAATGTTATGATGAAGTTGATAATAAACATGAGCAAGGTAAGCACTAGAGAGATCAGCAGCCCAGATTGACTTATCTCTGTGCAAATTTTGGTTTTAAGAAGAGCTGATACTTCTGATCATCAGGGAAGGTTTTCTCTTTCAGGGAGTTTTATGAATAAAAGCAGAACACCAGATACTATAACTCTCAATTTCTTTGCTTAAGAATTCAGTTCAATCTCAAAAATAATAAAATAATGGCTTAGAATCAGGACTAAATTTGAAATAATACTCTTAATTTGCTTAAAAAGTTAATCGAATAACACCTTTTGCAGCAACACATATTTTTGGACAATAAGTGTAAAACTCAGATGTCTGGATTGCTTGACTGTTTGTAATCTTGAATGATGTACCAGCAAATCAAACTTTTTACGAAGGAGAAAGCAAAGGTATGAACAAAATCAGGGAAGGTCTCTGAAATCAGGGACAGTGACAGGTATGGATTACTGCCCAATGAGGTAAACAAGCAACTTACCCCTGCAGCTGTTTGACAATTGCTAGACAGCATTTACTGATCGGGTTTGGCAGTACCAGTGTTGCACAATGTATTGCTGTTTGCTGAAATAAGTACAAAATGAGTACTGCTATGGTGTGTGTTTGTGTGTGTGATTTAAAAACTATCACACACCTAATAATGCCAGGACACACATTATTCTTCTGGGTATCAGTAAAAAATGTACCTAACAAGTAATTATATTTCAAAAGTAAGACATAAAATATATCAGAGAACATACAGGCACTTAGATCTTCCTCAAGTCTGGTGGTTCTCACTCACCAGACTGTATAAATGGGTACGGAAGGGTCTCTTAATCATCCTTGACTCAGTGGGGACTCCCACAAAAGCTATTGCTGGTTGAAGAAAAAAGAGGACAAAGAATGTGTCAATTTTCTGATTGAGCTGTTTAACCTGAAGAGTGCTGAGATATGACCCTTCTAGGATAAAGCTGACAGTAGCCTCTGGTTTCAACCACACCTGTTCTAAAACCAGCCCTGCTTAAATGTGTGTGTACAGAAAGCTGGTGTAGGTAATGGGGGGGGGGGGGTCTGGGGATTGTGTGGTTATTACAACTTTAATTTTCATCACATTCAAACCTTAGAGGCGTGCACATGAAGTCATTCTAGCTTATGTTTGAGCTGAGGACAGTGTAGTCATTGTTTATTTACTTTTCTCACAGACCTCAGAGGTGTAAAAAGAAGGTCACTGTAGCTTTTGTAGGGGTGGTGTACTGTCTAGGAGCAAAAAATTAGAATATATTACTGAAATCATTCTCACAATCACATAGCAGGCACATATACATGGGGCTGACTTTGAGGGTTAGGGGTGAGGGAGCATGCTACGTATACTTATATCAGCAGTGACTTGAAATATGTGGCTAGGGCAATTTAAACCACTGCTTTCATCCCATCTAACATCAGAGGGATGCATAGGCAGTGACTGTCTTTTGTGGTGGGGGAGTTAGGAAGGCAGGCACTATTCCCAGATAAGACCTATTTATTCCCACAACTGGCTTGTTAGTTTATTGTGAGGTACTATTTTGTCAGCTTTGAATATTAGGCCTTGGGCACAACTTATGTCTTCCTTGAAAGAAAAAAAAAAAAGACTGAAATTCTTTTCTTTTTTACGATTTTTGTTTAGGCCACCATTGCAGTAAAACGCTGAGAAAATGCTCTAAAACGCATCCCAGGGGACATATATAACCACTTTGGGGGCATCAGCTTAATTGAGTTATTTCATAAATGGATATTACTGAGCTGTCTTGGTTAGCAAAGGTGTGCTGAAAGGATACAAGGAAAACTAAAGCTGAACAGCAACAGTGAATTTCTTTCCTTAATCAGAATTTCTGTTCAAGCCATTATTGGATGAAAAGGTTCTGTAAAAAGAAAAAAAGAATATGCACTTCAAAGCATGTAGAAAGTTATGACTTCCTGAAAAAGTTGAGAGTAAGGCAACATGTGAGAAAAGGAAGAAAAAAGTAATGTGCATGGTATGGGAGGCCAAAATGGGGGGGGGGGTGTAAGAGGAGAGGACTGGAGGGCGTGCAAGGGGTGTTGAAACAGTAGGCCTAGTCATCACTGCATGTAAGTCCAGACCTTTACATACAGTTGTTGTAATATATCATTGTTACAACTAAATTCCAGTAAATGTAAGTGTTCCCTTTGTTAGACAGGTCAACAAAGTGTGGTATATAGGCCTGTTGTAATTTAAGAGCTTGTAGCTACAGGTCTGTCTGTGTGTACTACTCCTAAAAGTTTGCAGCACCAACTAAAAGTTTTCTTAGGAGGTGTGGCATTCACAGGGTGATACTTGTCCCGGAATATTTGCTGAGGACCCCCAAAATGCTAACACCGGCCCAGATAACCAAAATCAGTTATAGTGGAATGTAGGAAAAGGTAGTAGTCTGATTAGCAACAAGCGCCTCTTTAAATAAGGTACACCTTACTTGGGCTAAGGCATGCTTGTGCAATTACATTCTATGTAGCTGTATGGAGTGCATCTACATTACATTTATGCGTTGTCATACTATTTACTTTCGAATGCATGGGCATTTTCTTAACGTGGTTTGGCCAGTCTAATATTCTTCCCTGTATAGAGATGTTGCATTATTCTATTAACTAGATTAACCCTCAGAGCTCAACAATATTTCAGGCAGTCTTGGTGTGCAAGCTCCTGACATGACAAGCTTATGGTCACAAAACTGAAAATGACAGTAGCTGGGAACAGATTAAGCTTCTTGAATGCAACTGAAATAAGGCAAAATTAAATTGCTGCCTATGGCAAGATTCCTAGACTTTGTGCATACTGCTTTGGGGGCAGTAGACAGAGAGTAGTCATTAAAACCATATACATGCCCATCTATAAATATAGTGACATTATAATTTAAATTTGTAAGTATACTAATACAGGTGGTATATATTCAGTCAACCAAGAACTTTTATCACTGCAGTGTTATAGGAATCAGTGGTGCACTAAATTCCAAATAAGATGACATAAGTATATAAAAGACACTCAGCTATAGCTTTGAAACCTCAATACTATACTAGGCTTTGAGAGCAACCACCATTATATCATATCCTCATGAAGAACTAGATGAGTACAATGAAGAACAGTCTGTCCAAGGCCCCAAATACCACCCCAGGAGGTTTTACTAGTGCTGTACAATATTCTCTACTACAGAGTTTGTTTACCAGCTATGACAAATATCCAAAGTGGTTCCTATTCAAATGGTGGGTCTACTGCTTCTTTTGGGAAGTACCAAACCATTAGTGTAATCAGTAAAATGTGCAAGGTAGAAGAAGAAAATTGTACTTGTTCAGGTAGGCATGGGTGGCCCTTTGCATCCGGATAATAATCATTAATTAATTATGAGATAATATCTCACTGGAAAAAATGGTATCGTGGCATATCAATAAATACACATTAATGACAATAAAAAATTTCAATAAAACCAGACAGTGAAATGAGCAATGATATTTGGTCATTACCAATATGGGTCAGTTGTGCACCCCACCAACTTTACGGTCCTCTATCCTCAAATCAGACCACAAGTCGTAATTCTTAAACTCTCAGTGCAAGAAATCTGAACAATGCCTAAAATGTGTAATAACGGCATATAAATGCGGATTGTATTTCAAATTTTGCCATTAAAAATTTAGAAAAGGTTTCTCGTCCATGAAAAAACAGGTTATTGTTCTCCTCTACTCGTCACTCATTAGACCCCATTATAGTGTACAATGCCCCTTTTGGTATGTATCTCATAAGACATCTCCAACAACTGGAAAGGCCACAGAAATACCTCAGAAAGAGGATTACTGGCCTCAAACAGATGCCCTATGTAGACAGTCTCAAAAAACTCCAGCTTTACTCCGTCGTATATCGCCTACTCACAGGCGATCTCTGCCTAACATACAAAGCTATGTCAAACCCAAAGCTGTTGGACATGCTCCATTTAGGGAAATCACAATCCCTCTGTGCTACACGGTCCAAGGACCTAAACCTTGTCACCACAATAAACAGAACATGCTGGAGGGATAGATTCCTGTCCCAGAGACTTTTGGTTCCCTGGCTTACACCACCCAAGAAAGTTATTTTCCTGTGCCACTGTTGAGCAGTATATCTATATATATATATCTATATCTATCTATCTCATATATAGATATATATATATATATATATATATATATATATATATATCAAACAAAGCTCCTCATTAGCACTCTTCAAAAAACATCTTGATGATCGGATGGGAAATAGGAAATTAACCCCTGGGATCACGTCTGGGGGCTCTACTCGACCGGGGCACAGGAAAATACTTTTCTTGGGTGGTGAAAGCCAGGGTACCTTTTTTAGCTAGGTTTATATAGCAAATATATATATATATATATATATATATATATATATATATATATATATATACATACATCTATAAATATGCATGTCTACATATATATGTATATATATATTATAATATAGTTACATTCATATGGCTTATATAGGCCCTAGGGCTAATTATCCTAGTACCTACCTATGAACCTACGAACTAAATGCAATCTTAGGTAATGACTAGTACCTCTACTGTATTACATTGTGTTTAAACGGCTAGGTCAGAAATGACTTCTGGGGCAACAGTCTAGGAATCACTTATGATCTTATATGATTCTATGATCATGCTGACCAGGGGCACAAACACACCAGATATTGTCCTCACTAATATGGGAGAATGCTGCAAATCACTTAGTGTAATGTCCTCTGTGGAATGGTCAAACCACAAGATGGTCTCCTTTGAAGTAAAAATATAACCCAGAATCCCAGCTAATCCTAGAATGTTTAGGCACTATTCTAAGGCTCACAGGCCCATACATGCTGTTACCTGATAATGTGACAACATTTCAAGCCCCTCACAAACCCTGAGAACTCTGCTGCCTCTGGACAACTGTTCACAGAAACATTATACAGGTATGCTAATAGCTGCATAGAGGAAGCTGCACCCACCATGTATAAGTACAGAAGTAACTTAAAGAAAAGTCACTATGGTAGAATCACAACATTGATATGCTCTATAACAGAAGGAAGAAAATCATGGCAAAAATTAAGAGGTGTACCACCCAGCGGGATAAAAGCACTCTCAACTTAAACTATTCAGTGTAAAAATAATGTCTACCAAAGCCAAATTTGAGGTAAAGTTGACCTCCCAGACCAAGGACAACCACAAGACATACTGTAGCTTTATCGGTAACCTGAAAGACAATACACAAATGTGTGCAGAGTTCATTGTTAATGCAGCCCCATATACTGAGCCAGTAGATATAAAAAACTATTGGCAGACAAATTTAGGTCTAATTTTGTCCGTCTCTCCTTCTAAAAAATATCAAATATAACCACCCTGCTATCACCAGGAACAGGTCTTCAATGTCCACTGTAAGGCCAACAACAATGCATTGATGGGCCCAGGCATGAAACATGATGTATCAGGCCCTCTTGATTGCTATTTAAAATGTAGCCACCAAAAAGGCTTCATGCCTAATGAATGCTGAGCAGCAATAGTCATCCCTCTGTCCAAAGGTGGGCCATCTACAGACCCTAAAAACTATAGCCCCATAATCTCACTAGTCTCATATGCAAATCCATGGAAATAATTATCATGGAAATGATCAATAATGACACAGGAAACCTACAGACATTAGACCCAAGCCAGGTGGGTTTCGTCAAATGTAGCTCTTGCTTACTCAACCTGGTGGACTTCTTTGAGAAGTTCACCAAAACAATGGATGAGGGTAAAATGTTTCACACAGCCTACCATGATCTGGCCAAGGCATTTGACACAATACCCCACTCAAGCATTGCTCGACAAACACAAGATGTTAGTAAACCTTTATGTTATCTGATGGATACCCAGCTGGA
Source organism: Protopterus annectens (assembly GCF_019279795.1). Lineage (NCBI taxonomy): Eukaryota > Metazoa > Chordata > Ceratodontiformes > Protopteridae > Protopterus > Protopterus annectens. Next base: position 100,435,928 of record NC_056743.1, on the reverse strand, counting down.
TCACACGACGACCATTTTTAAGCACCTACATGCATGTGTGTGCATGTGTACTTTACATATAATATACACATGTATATATATATATATATATATATATATATATATATATATATATATATATATATATATATATATATATATATATATATATATATATACACACACACACACACACACACACACACACACACACACACACACACACACACGTGTACATACACACTGCCTCATACAGTACTGATACAGATGCAGCTCCTACATGCTTTATCCTAGGCATGGCCCAAATCAAATTACCTATGGTATGATCCCAGTCATTCTCATTAGGGGTAATATGTAATTATCAACCATGGGACATGTAAGGGCACTCTATAACCAAATGGGATAGATTATTTCAAACACAAAAAAGGAAACCATCCATGTTCTTGTGTGAAGTGCACCATTGTTTCCTTTGAGACAGCAAGAAAACCTATCCAGTATCTGAGCAATAAAACATGGTCATAATCACTTTCACATACAGCCAGGAGGTAAAGTGACAACTCTGTTTTCACAACCCCTCAACCCTCAACAAAACTAATTCTGAACTTGTCACTATCCACAAAAGGAAAAGGCAATAAATATTGTATAAAAATAAATAACTAATAAGCCACACTAACCCTAAGAAATTAATATATCTTCTTAGTAGGGCTTAAACCCTGCAGAGCAAAGCAAAAAGAACATGGTAAACCTCCTATAAAACCATACCACCAAGCAACCAGTTGAAAAATAGCCAGTTAGCAATGGAGATAACACTCCTTCATTAACACAAACACACAGTGAAATTACTGCACTCATAGTCCAGGAAAATGAGCAACCTGTAAAGAATTAAACCTATAATACAAAGCTTTACACTATATAAACCATGCAACATGGAAACAAGAAGTACATCACATACTGCACATTTAAATTTCTCCAGTAATGAAACCTAACGTGAGATGTAATCAATAACATGGAGTTTATATCTAAATCTCCCAAACATAGAAATGTTCACTTACCTGAAATGTACAAGTGTGTAGTCTAAACAAGTCCCATCAATTCTTCAAACAGCCATCTCCCCAAGTTAACTCCTTCTCCAGCAGGCTTACACAGACTTTAAAGAACAGCCCAGCATAATTTTGCCATTATCTGCAAAACTAACTACAAAATTCAAGTCACCTATAGCAAACAGTGACAGTCATTTATAATCCCATTGTCAACAACCAGAAATAATAAAATTCTTTAAAACGATTAATTTAATAAATGCTGCACTAACCTCTTGTCCAACCTTCACTTATGACTGAGTTCCACAACTAAGCAGAATTCTGTAGATTGTGACACACATTTCATACCACAGCATACCCACCCCCAAAAAATTAAGCCAAGCCTTATCTGACTTTACTACTTTGCAATGAATGCATGAATAGATTATACTGGTTAATACATTTAAATGCATAAGGCATTTTTAACAGCTCAGCATTTAAATGTCTCATTCAATGAAAGGAAAGTCAATAGCAAGTCAGAAACCAATGCACTTAGCACCTCATCAAGTTGGATATGACCATTTTCACCTCTGCTGGCACCCATTGTTTAACCCAGTATGTCCAAGATCAGAAACATTTAACAGAAAGCCAAGGATGACTGCAGCAATTATAGAATAATTAACATGCAAAACCAATTGACTCAGGCTTCTCTTACCACAAACTGAAAATGATGTAAGTATTTTTTTATATAATTAGTCAATGTTAATGTAAAAAAATACAAGAAACTAAATTTTGCAGTGCAAACTGACATCTGCCCAAAATGATAATAAACGTATCTATACAGTTGTAAGAGCCCTATTTATAGACTTATAAAACACTTGGAACAGATGTGAAAAAATAAATGTCGATGAAAATCTGGGGAACGACAAATAACAGCTGCCCAAGAGGAAAGCTGAGAATCAGAGGCTGGCATGAGAGGAAATGTATTCTTTGCAATGACATGCTTTATAAAGTAGGACATCAGGAATTTGTGTTGATAATGGCTGACCTGAATGCACATACCAGGATAGATAGAATAGGATATGAGGACTGCCTGGGTCCACATGGGTGGGGCAGTAAGAATACAGATGGAGAGGCCACTCTAGACTTTTGTCTGGCAAATGGCTTGATAGTATCGGACTTCCTTCTACTAAGGAAAGGACAATGGGGTACAGTCAGTGATTGTAAATGCATCCCCAGTGAAACAGTAAGCACACAGTAAAAAACACTGGTTGCCACAATCAGGTGCAAGCAGTGGTCAAACAAGGCTTCCACAGTCAACAGAGACCAGGCTGAAGATATAGAAGATGACTGGAGAGAAATCACAGCAGTTCTAGGAATTGCTTAGGGCTCTAGCACCTCAAGAAGAGGAGTAAATAACTTGAATTGAAAATGACTAGAATGGAGTCCTACAGGGTTCGGTCCTGGGTCCTCTCCTGCTTGGTATCTACTTCTCTGAAGTTCAGGCCAACACAAAAGGACTCTGGCTGACAAAGTTCGCAGATGATTCCAAGTTAGGAGCTATTAACTGTCTAACTGATGTTGACATCCTAAAGACAGGCCTCACTGAGACCAACAACTGGTGTCAGAACCATGGCATTAAGCTTAATGCCAAAAAAGATGTCGTCCACTTTAGGAAAAACCCAATTCCCATGAATTACCACATTGGTGGTAGTCCACTGAACACAGAAGGCATTACCTATCCACGTAAACCTGTACGAATTGCTGAAGGAGTCATTAATGGGCACATTGTGGGTGCTGCAAAGAGCACTTCTGGCTGACATCCAAGATTGAAAAACAGTAATTTCATTTACTTTAATCATACTTTGACTTAGTAATGAGGTCCATTCCCATCATGGTATTAGAAACCAAAAAGATTTGGAGAAATTAACAAAATTAAATTAAGGCAGATATCCAATTGCCACTGCACAACTTTTGCCACCAGCAAGACCTCGGCCGACCTACCCAGACAACTTTCAGAAGACTAGCTTTTACTCCCTCCTGAGAAATGGCCACAAAGGGCACTATTGACCCATCCAGGTAGCCTCAGGTGTCCCAGCAAAAAAGCAACAGGTGTTGTAGCCTGAAGGTAAGGGTGGCCCCAACACCAGTTCTTGGCCTCACCACGACTTCTTTCACAACCTTCTCGGAAGAAGCATGGCACAATAGGAAAAATCATTGCATGGTTTTGCTACAAAACACAAACACAGCTGTATAGTGGGCTGGAAAAGTTATCATGCACGTACTTGTTAGTCTTTAGGAAATCCATGTTGTTCAAAATCCAGTTATTCTCCTAACATAAATCAGGGTAATATTTAAAAGTTAAACTTGATTTTGGACTTGTAAAGACTATGGTGGTCATTAGTCTAGTAAAAACCTATGAATCTCATAGTTATGCACAAAACATGGCACAACTATACACTGAATAAATCATTCATACTTATTTCTTCCTACACCATAGACTCCAAACTCAAGACTTGCCATAAATAATGAAAGAGAATTTAAATAACGTCATACATAAAAAATGCACTAACCTGTAGCATCCTTCAGTAAGCTTGTAAGCATGTACCAGAATGTCTCACTGGAGCGATGTTGTTGTGTGAAGTGGACCATTGTTTCAATTGAACCATCTGCAAAACCTACATAGTATCTGAGAAATGCAACATGGCCATAATCACTGCCATATACAGCACAGGAGTTAAGTGACAACTCTGGTTTCAGAACCCCTCAACAAAAATAATTCTAGAACATACTGCCACTATCCACAAAAGGGAAAACACAATAAATATTGTATAAAAAATATCTAACTAATAAGCCACACTAAAACATTCAACAATGACCACATCTTCTCAGCTGAGCTAAAATCCTGCAGAGCAAAGTAGAAAGAACATGGTAAACCTCCTAGAAAACCAGAGTCCCAAGCAATCAATGAAAAAATAGCCATTTATCAATGTACATAACACTCATCCTTTAACACAAATACAAACTGAAATTACTGCACACTGAGTGTATGAAAACTAGCAACCCGTAAAAAATTAAACCTATAATACAAAGCTTTAAGCTATATAAACTATGCAACATGGAAACAAGAAGTACATCAAATGCAGTACATTTGTGTAAAATCTTACCATAACAGTAGATGCCCTTGCCTTCACCACTACAGCATTCCTTACAAATGGTGACTCACTGCCATTAAGCACTCTGACCGGCCAGTTTACCGAAGACTACTGTTGCTTTAAAGTACGCTGAACATCACTTACACACTCCTTCGGTAGGGAAGTGCATAAAGATGACTTTCAGCATACCATCCTCAGAACTGATTGTCCCAATAGAAACAACATTCTAAGGAAAACCAAGTAGAATCTGTACATTCAGGAAGGAAACAAGACTGGGAGGGGGGGGTGGAAGGGAGTGAATATTGCAGAGTTGAAGGCAAGGACATCTACCATTATAGTAAGATTTTACACAACTGTACTATGTCCTTACATTCACTGTTCCAGTATTCATTACAAATGGGAGAGTCCAAAGGTTCAAGAAGAAACTTGTGAGGAGGAAGCAGCAGAGCCCTCCAAGAAGCCATGAAGAATGGCATCAGCAAAACCAGCTCTAGCTCTGGAGATACCATCCAACTGGTAATGTTTGGTAAAGATATGCAGAGAAGTCCAGGTAGCAGCTTCAAGAATAGAATTAGGATCTAAGCCTTTGAAAAAAACACCAGAAGAAGCCAGAGCTCTAGTGGAATGAGCCTTAACAGAAGAAGGGAGACTCTCGCTATGAAAAGTGTAACAAAAAGAAATAGCCTTAGAAATCCAAGTGTAAATAGTTTGCTTGGAAAGAGCCAAATCTAAAGACCAAGTATGAAAGGAAAGAAATAATTGGTAAGATTTTCTAATAGCTTTAGTTTTATCCAAATAAAATTTGACCTATGTACATCCAAGGTATGCAGCACCCCCCTCACTGTCAGACTGTGGAGAGGGGAAAAAGTGGGCAGATTAAGTGACAACTCATTAACCACCTTGGGCACGAAAGAAGGATTAGTATGCAAGGACACCCTCTCCTTATGAAATATCAAAAAGGCAGACAAGCCGTAAGGGCTTGGAACTTCGATACCCATCTGGCAGAAGTAAGAGCTAACAAAACAACAGTCTTCCAAGAACAATATTGGCAGGATGCTGAAACAGCAGGCTCAAAAGGAGGCCCAGTCCGTTTGTCCAGAATGAAATTAAGATCCCATGGAGGAGAAACAGGCTTCCTGGGACACCTAATATTAAGGACGCCATTAAGAAATTGCTTGGCTTCAAATGTAGAAGCTAACAGGGAAGTCAAAGGCAGACAAGCAGAAAGAGCTGATAAGTGGGCCTTAGTAGAAGAATAGGCCAAACCAGCATTGAGCAAATCACTCAATCAGCAAATCACAAGCAAATGCTCAGATTGTCTGCCACAATGGTCTGACCTGAAGGAATATAAACTGCCTGAAGAGTCACTAGATATTGGACAGCATGCTATGTAGGAAGCAAGGGAACAACTTTCCATTTACACTTGCGTACACTAGAGACAATGAAGCTATAAGGGTTATATTACAAAGGAATTAGAGGATACTTCAGACTGACAGCTCAAATAGTTGGAGAGAAACCATACATAGGGCAGGATTCAGGAAGGCTTACACGGAGTTCAAGAGTAGTGTAAGCCTCTGTGTAAGCCTCCCGATTCAGGAACAGCCCAAACCTCCATGTAAGAGACAGCTAACACGTCTCTTACACGGACTGGGCGTGGAAATGCTCAATACCTCATTTGCAGCTGAAATATATGCAAATGAGGTAGTTCAGCGATCCAAGAAGCCCAAACCAGTCCGTGTAATGGACGTGTTAGCTGCAGAAATGTACTCAGCTGACAACTGAGTACATTTCTGCAAAAATGAAAATGGAGCTATGTCAGCTCCAAATAAAGGGTGCATATGTTTCATTAAGCATGCCAATGGCCCAATATGTGGCCATTGGCATGAAAAAGTGTTGCAAAAATATTTTAAACAACTTTTTTTTTTTCGTGGGATTATGATGTGTAACTGCAGCGCACACCCGCGCAAACGGGGTGCGCTACCTAAAACTGAAAACCGAAGCTTATAAGCCCACAATTGTGGGATCTATGTATTACATGGAATGTCAATGGAGGGACTTGCAGACCAAAAACAATATGGCCTCCGTTTAGTGGTTGTCAAGGGGGGAAGCTCCGTATAAGACATGTAACTAAGCATTACTAGGCAATCCTATGTAAATGAGGGTTACAATACTGAATCACACTGCCACATAGGTAATGAGCACTTTATGAGTTGTGTAAGAGTTATACAAGGGGGAGGAACAGAGTAAGAGGTAGGTGACATCACGGGGGGGAATGACAGAAATAAATGTATCAGATTGGAGGGCAATGTAACGTGACAGATGACAGACAGACATCAGGGAGAGAGGTGTGTCCCAACAGAACACTAGGAAAGTCAAGAAATAGAGGGTGCACACTATCCCTGCACTCAAATTTTCTTGAAATACGTGAATGCGCGCGTGTGCGTGCGTGTAAGGCAGGTTCAACATGTGGGAGCGTGTTGCAAACCGTTTACAATGGTTTGCGCGGGCGTGCACGTGTGGAAGGCAGTGCGCGCGTTTTAACATGAATCAGCCAAGTTCACACCGTGTAAGGATGTGTGCGCGCGTGTAACACCATGTAAGGATGTGTGCACGCATTTAAGTGACTGTGAGCGTGCTTAAGCTGGTGTGCACATTGCTCCCCTTGAGGAAACAGAGAGGAAACAGGAAACAACCAAAATACAGGGAAACTGCCAGAGGATACTGCTGGAGTTAATTGGTGGAAACAATTGGAAGCAGGCAATTACACAGGCAGACTAGAAGCCCAACCCAGCACTTAAAACACTGCAAAGAGCAGTGCAGGTTGTTTCTCACAAGAGATACTGCAAGAAAGTAAGCTATCAGAATTGAAAACTGAAAAAAGCTGAACTCAGAGCAGAAATGCTAGGGGCTGCCATAGCTGTTATAATCAGGCATAGGCGAATTGCTGAGGGTGGTGACAATGCAGATGCTGACAGACAACCCAGAGTGAGGAGAAGGAGAAGAGTATACAGGCCCAGGGTCACCTACCATGGGTTACATGAGCTAGAGATAGTAGAGCGCTACAGAGTGGACAGAGACCTTCTGCAGCAAATTGTTGAGCTGTGCAGGCCACGCCTCACACACAGAACCAACAGAGGGGAACCCATCCCAGTGGAAACCAAGGTATGTGTTGGCCTAAGAATACTAGCAACAGGTACCTTCCAGAGACCAACTGGTGATATGATGGGGATATCACAGGCATCAGCCTCCAGGGTACTGCACCAGTTCCTGGATGCCATGTCAGCACATGTCGGTGATCATGTATATTTCCCCAATGCCCATGAGGTTGTGGCCAGCAATATGCGTCTCTTCCAGCAAATAGCGCGATACCCTGAGGTATTGGGTGCAATAGACTGCACGCACATAAGCATCAAAGCACCAGCCGGTGAGCGGGGTAGAGCCTACATGAACCGCAAGGGATTCCCCTCCATCAACTGCCAGGTCATGTGTGATGCCCAGGGCATAATAATGAATGTGTGTGCTGGCTGCCCTGGGAGCTACCACGATTCCCACATCTGGCATCTGACGCAGCTGTACCAAACATTTGCCAGTGGGGACTTCCCACACGGACACCTAGTGGGGGATGCAGGTTACGCACTTGAGCCGTGGCTGATGACACCCATCAGAAATGCACACACACCTGAACAGGAACGCCATAATGAGGCACACGCACAAACACATAACGTCATAGAGCATGTGTTTGGGCTGCTCAAGTCACGGTTCCGGTGTCTGGACACATCTGGTGGAGCCTTGCAGTACACACCAACTACATGTACCCAAATGATCATGATATGTGCTATGCTACATAATATGATCCTGCGGAAATAGCTGCAGCAGGACCAGCATAGGGCTGGGCCATACATACCCCCACCATTGCCAAGGCCACCGCAGGCAGAGGGTGACTCGGAGGAGGAACAACCTGACCTTGCCCCAGTAGGCAGAAGGAGGCATGCCCAGTATGCCCTGGCCTTGGCAAAGAGGCAACGCATAGCACATACACTTGGTCAGTAGGAACACTGGGACTGATACCCGCTCTGACTCACTCATATAGTAACAGGGATGCCTAACACGACACAACCTGCTTCCAAACATGTACAGGGAGTGTAGTATGTGCATCCGACAGAGGCAGCCCTGCAGCACCACCCGAGGCATGAATGCCATGTGTCAAGTAATGTAACACCATGTACCATATGCACACCTGAGGACCCTGACTAACATCCACCCTCACCCATCACAAACCACAAAAACACAAACCCACATTCATAGGTACCACAAGGGATAGGAACCTAGATGTAATGCTACCCAATGCCAGAAGTATAAACAGCAAGATGTGTGCAGTGTAACCACACACAGTATAGAGGATGTAGATATCAGTGCTGTAATAGACAACTGGGACAAAGCCCACACCAGCACCCTAACACTACCAGGTCACACCTCATACAGGGATGTACATGTGCAAAAACATGGAACAAGCTACAAAACGAGGGTGACTAGCAATAAATGTCATGGATAACCACACCCCCATGTTGGTACCACAACAAGAAGCAACATGGATTAGCCATGGTCAAATATCAATTGCTAAAACTGCCTACTACTAAATAGCTTGCTGCAGACCACTGTCCTATTAGCAGGAACTGCACCAGGCCTATGTTCATAGGTGCATAGGTTCATACTAGGCTATCTTCCCTAGGGCATATATAAGCCTAGCCCAGAGTTTTGTGGCTTCCGCCACCCCTTCAGTTCTAATGATAATATGCCCATTATGTTGCTGTGCCTCTGTCAAGCAGTGACACTGAGGTTATCCCTGGGGTATACCTGCGATCACCCATCCATTGGTCATGATTTCTCTCGAACAAAGCCAGCGAGGTGCCCAGCCTCACATGTACCAGGATGATGTTGCACAGCATAGGGAGTCTCTCAGTGATGAATCTGTCCCTCCAGCATGCCCTATGAATAGCCGTGTTGAGGTTTAAGTCTCCTGCCCGTGTAGATCTGATGGAGTTAGAGGTTTTGAGGTGAAGCATGTTCATTAATTCCAGGTTGGACATGGCCTAGTATGTCAGGCACAGGCCACCTCTGAGCAGATGGTAGGCGACTGAATAGAGCTGGGGTTCCTGCAGTCAGGCAGCATAAGACATACATTTGAGACCTTTTATCCTTCTGGTGAGCAATGTGTGGGGCCTGTCCAATTGCTGCAGGTGTTGGGTCAGAAACATTCCGAATGGGGCATTGTACTCAATCATTGGTCTGATGAGTGATGAGTACAGGGGAACAATGACCTCCCTTGATCTAGATGTGAATCCCTGCATGATGAGGTGGGCAATGTAGAAGGTCTTCCTATCTACTTTGGCAACATGAGTGTCAAACGAAAGGTTACTGTCAACCTGGGTGGCCAGATCCCTGATAACCTCTCCTGTGCTTAGAGGAGTAACACCTATATGGGAACTAGGGGTAACCTTGTTCTTCCCAAAGGGTATGACTATGCATTGTTTAGCGTTTAACTGTAGGCCATGGCTCTGGCACCAGTTATCCATTTCTATGAGACCCGTCTGAAGGATGCCTGTGTCAGATGGGTTGTCAACTATGGTTCCCAGTTAGCAGTCATCTGCAAACCTTGTCAGCCATAATCCTCCTGTGTTTGCTTGTACGTCTGAAAAGTAGATGCTGAACAAAAGTGGGCCCAGGACTGAGCCCTGTGGGACACCACTTGTGACAGGCTTTGAGTGTGCCATGGCGCCATCAACCTTGACCCTGTGGGTGCTGTCACTTACCAGTTTGTAACCCATCTTGTGACGTATGGGTCTACATTTAAGCTGGTGAGTTTGTCAATGATACCCGAGTGGGGTATTGTATCGAAAGCCTTTGCCAGGTCAAGGTAGGCTGTGTGGACTGCTTTGCCCTCGTCAATGGCCTTGGTGACCGTTCTGAAATAGTCAACCAAGTTTAAAAGGCATGATCGCCCTTGACAAAGCCAAACTGGGTTGGATCCAAAGTCTGCAAGTCCCCTATGTCTTCGTTCATGAGTTCCATTATGATTCTCCATAGCTTTGCAGACCAGGCTTGTCAAGCTGATGGGACGGTAGTGTCCGGGGTCGGTGGAGGCACCACCTTTGTGAAGTGGGACCACCGTTGCCGTACACCACTCCTTGGGTACATATCCTGAGGTGAGGCCAAGATTAAACAGCTGCCCTAACTGCGGGTTCAGTTCCTCATTGAGTTCGTGGAGCCCACAACTGGGGACACCATCCGATCCCATGGATGCTGGGTTTCACGCCTTGGATAGAGCAGTTCTCACCTGAGCATTTGAGATGTTTGGGGGGGCTACAATCCCCTGGTATAGATATCCCTCCCTTTGGGGGGGGAGAAATATGCACTGAACCTGTCAGCCAGTATGTTGCCAATGTCTGTAGGTTCAGTGATCTTTACATCATTATGAACTAATCCTGAGCATATCTGGGAGTCACCTCCCAGGTTTCCAACATAGCTAAAAAAGGCCTCATGATTGTCTTCTGAGTCCTTAGCGAGTTTTCTCTCAAAATGTGCCCTGGATGATTTTATGGGAGATCTCAGTTCTTTACGCATAATGAGCAGGGGTGTCTTCCCTTCTACGGAATTTGCTCTACCTTGTAGTAGCACCTTCCTTCTGATGTAGAGTATGTTTATGGCTGGGGTCCACCAGACTGCAAGCATGCCTTTGGTACAAAGAGTCTTTGTTTTGTGTGGGATTGCCCAATCCATGCAGTCCTGGAGGTGCTGGTAGAAGGCATTTGTAAGTGATTCAGTGGCTTGGGTAATGGTTTCCGCTGGCTTGGGGGCCTTGAAAGAGACCACACCAGTCTTTAGAAGTGTGAAGTTGGCTTCTGAGAAGTTCTTCACTGTGGTGTTCTTTATCTGGGGTGGGGGTGGGATGTGGACTTCCAGTGAGATTAGTTTATGATTTGATCTCACCAATGATGGGTATACTTCTGGTGTTGAACATTGTGACCCCATGTTCATGATGATGTGATCTAGTATGTTGTCTCCTCTTGTGGGGATGGTGACTAGTTGTTCCATGGCATTTGAGGTTATGAACTCTAGGAACCTTTGGCCTAGAGTGTTGGGGCTTGATTAGGGCTTGATTAGTGATCCCAGTCTATATTGGGATAGTTGAAATCACCCAGTATGATGGTGTTTGGAGATACATTTATCCCCTCCAGTTTTTTCAGGAAAGCTCTGTGAGGTTCCTGAGTTTGAGAGGGTGGCCTGTAACCTGTTACAAACTGCCGAGCAGTCTTGCCTACGGTTAATTGCACCTGGATGGTCTCCGATGCATCGTGTGTTGCCACCAACCTTCAGGTGAGGGTGTCCTTGATGAATATGGACACCCACTCTCCTTTCTTGTTGTCGTCCGGATTTTGGGGCCGGAACGCATGATATGAGGTAACACCTGATACTGCTGGGGTGCTGTCATGAGCCTTGAACCAGGTTACAGTCACAGCACAGACATCGATGTTCCCCATACTGAGAAGGGCTTCGAGTGCATGCATCTTGAGGTTGAGACGTCTGGCATTGAGCAGTATCACCCTTAGTTTACTTCCTTTTTTGTGTTCTAGGGTGGTAGGTTTAGAATCTGAGCCTTGCCTAAAAAAGGCACAATGGGGGTTGCAAGAGCCTGAGCCAAATTCCGGAAGCCCAGGGGTGACAGGTGCAAGCCGTCCCCTGCGAATCAGCGTGGCTTGTCCAGCATGACATCCCAGGCAGACGGACATTGGGTCCCCTTTGAATGACACCATAGATTAAGCCAACTATTACAGCTGATCATCTTGTCTCTGTATTGTGGCATCATTCTTGGTGAAGGTAGGATACTGCTCAAGGTCAGGGTCATACCTGCCTGGGCTACATAAGCAGAGAGCTCCTCTATGTCTCTTTTCATGTAGTCCAGGGAGGTACATCTAAGGTCGTTCACACCAGCATGGACAATGACTGAGTCATACTTGTACTTGCAGTTGAGTGACCTGAGTGCTTGCATTATGTGGTGGATCCCAGCGACCGATAGGCAGCTTACTGTGACCTTCTCCTTACTCAATCTGGTGAGCGGGACGTCAGTGTGTCTGACTATGGAGTCACCTATGACGAGTGTGTCTGGCATTGTGTTTGGCCTTAAGGGCTGTGAATGTTTGGCACACTGACTCTGTGGTCTATGTGTTGCATGTGCTGTGCCCTGTGGAGGCAGTTGTTTGGGTGTCTGCTGTGGTGGCCTCTGCTGGTATGGTAGATCTGTGATCAGAGCCTCCGAGTATGTCTTTGTGTGTTTATGTGTATGATTTGAAGGTGTGATAGTGCTATGTGAGACTGGGTTTGTGGTGTGTGTGTGGTCACCTTCTCCTCCTCTCTGGTCCTGCCAGTCCTATGTTGAGAGAGCTCAGCCTCCATGTTGGCTATATAGTTGCATCTCTTGCATGCATTTGTGTTTTGTGGGAGAAGGAGAGGGTTGTCTGTGTACATGCGTCAATTGTAACATTGCCTCAATATTCCCAGGTTCACCAGCTGAGCAGGAGAGGACACTAGCAACTGATCCCTTGACATGCCAGAAGGAATAGACAACAAACTGTTGGAAGACAGGAAGATATCAAGCCCCCCAAACCACATTATATCGCTTGACTGACAATACCTACACATACACCATAGTGTCATAGTTGCATAGTTTACTACTAGGCTATCTGCCCTAGTGCATTTATAAGCCTAGCCATAGTGATGTGGCTATTGCCACCCCTTATAGTGGTAATACGTGTACAGAATAGATTCCGAATATTGTGCCTCTCACTCAGTAGTGACACATTATGACCCCCGTACATAATTGAATACCTTGACTGTGCCTCTGTCTAGTAGTGACACAGGAGGACCCTGGGGTAAAACTACAATCCGACATCCAGTTGTCCAGACTTCTCTTGAAGAGAGTCAGTGAGGGACTCTGTCTAACATGAACTGGGATACTCTGCTAGAGTGTGAGATGCCTGTGAGTTATGACTCTGTCCCCCAGCATGTCCTATACATGTATGTGCTGAGGTTCAAATCTTCAGCTCCCATGGTTCTGGTGGATTTGGATTGCTTGCAGTGGAGCATGTCCACCACATCCTGATTGGACATGGTCTTGTATGTCAGGCATAGGTCACCTGTAAGTATGCGGTATGCCACTGAATAAAGCTGGATTTCCTTTAGTCTGGAAGCATATGACATGTGTTGTACACCCCTGATCTCCTTGGTAAGGTACTTTTGGGGTCTCTCCAGCTGTTGCAAGTGCTGGGTGAGGTACATACCAAATGGGGCTCTGTATTCAATCATGGGCCTGATAAGGGAGAAGTATAGTGGTACAATGACCTCCTGTGATCTGGATGGAAAACCCTTCATGATAAGGTGGGCAAGATAGAAAGTCTTTCAAACCATTTGGCAACATGGGTGTCAAATGAGATGTCACTATCTACATGTGTCCGCAGGTGTCTGATTTGTATTCTGTGCTCAGTGGGTTGCTGTCTATGTATTGATTTGTGTGTACTTTGTTCCTCCCAAAGGGGATGACCACACATCAGTTGCAGTCAGTTTCAGGCCATGATTCCGGCACCAGCTATCTGTCTTTGTGATGGCATTCTGTAGGATGTGTGTGCTGGCTGATGTATTCACATATGGTGCCTAGGTTGCAGTCATGTGCAAACTTTGTCAGCCACAACCCTCCTATGTTTGCTTTCACATCTGAAAAGTAAATGCCAAATAAGACGGGTCCCAGGACAGATCTTTGTGGGACACCACGTGTGACTGGCTTTGAATCTGACAAGGCACCTGCAATGTCGACGTCATGGGTTCTGTTTCCTAGCCATTTTGCAAACTATCCTGTGACATATGATTTGATATTTCAGCTGTTGAGCTTGTCTATGATGCCTGAGTGGGGTATTGTGTCAAAGGCCCTAGCCAAGTGCAGGTAGGCTGTGTGGACCGCATAGCCCTCATCAATGGCCCTACTGACAGTATCAAAATAGTCAAACATGTGCAAAATGCAGGATCTGCCCTGTACAAAGCTGAACTGGGTGGGATCAAGGGTCTGTAGGTCACCAATGTCTCTGTTTAAGAGCTCCATAATGACTCTTTCCATAGCTTTGCAGACAAGGCTGGTTAAGCTTGTGTGGTGGTAGTCCCCAGGGTCTGTGGAAAAATCTCCTTTGCGGAGTGGGACCACTGTTGCTGTACGCCAGTGTTCAGGTACATATCCTGTAGCAAGGCTAAGGTTAAATAGCATTTGTATAAACGGGTTTAGCTTCTTCTGGAGTTCACATAGCATGCAACTGGGGATACCATCAGGTCCCAATGATGCTGTGTTCTTGTCTTTGCTGAGTGCGGCTCTCACATGGACATCTTAGATGACAGTGAGGTTACATTCATCTGTGATAACTATCTTCTGTTGGGGGTGAGGGAGGGGGAAAATTGCACTGAACCTGTCTGCCAAAATGTTGCCAATATCTGTCAGGTCACTGAAATATATGTTGTTGTGTACCAACTCAGAGCATATCTGAGGGTTCCCACCCAGGTGTCTGACATAACTGAAGAAGGCAGTGTGGTTATCTCTATCGTCTTTGGTGTTTATGTCTCAAAGTTGACCTTGGATGTCTTTATGAGAGAATGTAGCTTTTTACTAGTGCTGCTCACAGCCGCCTTCCCTTTAGGAGATGTAGCTCTGTCTTGCATTAGTATCCTTCATCTGTTATACAGTCTGTTTATGGCTGGGGTCCACCAGACAGGCCACATTCCCTTGGTGGAGAGGGTCATGTTTCTATTAGTGATTGCATGGTCCATGCTATCTCAGAGATGTCCGTAGAAAGTGTCTGTGAAGGAGTCACCATTGTGTGTTGTGGTTTCCACTGGCCCAGTGGGCTTAACGGATACCATCTCAGTCCAAAGAAGTGTGAAGTCAGCTTTTGAGGTGTATGTCACTATACTCTTTGTATTATACTAGCACTGACACAAGTGTAGACAATTTCCCAGAATCCATCAAACAAAATGGACATGCAAAATGTAACACTTCCACAAGAGGGGTAAGCATACTGGATGTGATAATCAGAAATATGTGTACTGGATGCCAAGATGAGAAGTGTATCCCTCACTGGTAAAACCAGACCATAGAGTAAGCACACTGTTAGTTACACATCACGACCCCAGTCCCTGGCCAGACTACCACAGTGAAACACATGTATAAAGCATAGCTTGCACCCCTACAAACCAATGTGGAATCCATGAAAATTCCCTGTGCAGGTCCAGAATATGGAACACACTGCAGAACATGTTATACAGGCATACCAGGAACACAGCCAAGAGTGCTTGGTGTCTGCAATCACAAACAGCAAGACACAATGCCATACACCCAGGCATCTGGCATGCTGGACACCATAAATTACTAAACCATTGAAGAGAATGAGGAAGCTACCACATGATAGATCTAACATGAAAAGTGAAGTAATCAGTGATCACTAGTATGGCAATAAAATGTGTCCACACATACAATCCACTAAGGCCAGGCAAAACAAGTAGAATCTGTGAATCCAGTGGCAATGTGACACCTGTCCCAAGTACACACACAACAACAACTCACCCCAATAAATACAAATGTATGTGATAGACGCAACCAGGTAGCCAAACCAGGGCCTGAGCACCCCCAAATCAGTACTGTCAAAACTAGTCAGGAGGACAAGGTAACCACATACACCACAAGCCCAGTCCCACATAGACCTACAACGACTGTAAACCAAACACATAAACACAAAAACATTCCCAGAGGCCCTAATTACAAACACACAACACCAACACAAGCCTCCAAAGCAGACACCCAATAAAACAAACAACAGACATAGCACATGTAACACATAGTACACAAAGCTGGTGTGCCAAACAGTCACAGGACAGAAGGAGAAACAACATGCCTGATACAGTTGTAATAGGTGACTCCATAGTGAGACATGCTGCTGTCCCAGGGATGGCTTGCACCTGTTACCCATGAGCGTCTGGATATTGCCTAAGGCTTTTGCAAACTACAGAGATCCTCCCGTAGGCAAGGCCAAAAAGAGCAACCCACCACCATAGAAAACAAAACTGGAAAGAAACAGAAGGGTAATGCTGATCAATGCCAGATGTGTAAACCTCAATATGCATGCTCCTGAGGCCCTCCCCAGTATGGAGAACATTGATGTCAGTCCAGTGATACACACCTGCTGCAAGCCTCGTGACAGCACACCAGCACTACCAGGTAATACCACATACCATGGGTTATGGCCACAAAACCTGTAACAAAACATAAAAGGAGGGTGAGTATCCATATTCAGCACAGACAGCCATACGTCCAGTTAACTGACAATGCCTATGTCATTGCAGTCCACCCATGTGCAACTACCTGTACGCAAGACTGCTGTACAGTCTGTAGCATGCTACAGACCATACTCTCACACACAGGAACCCCACCCCACTGTCCTGAAGACAGTGGACAGGATGAATGTACCACCAAATACAAAACAAGGTACACACAAATTACCACATAGGTGGTAAACCATTATGTGTGGAAGGAGTAATCAGGGACCTAGTGACACAAGTGGACAGTCACCTGTCATGTGACAGCCACATCGCCAATTTGTCTAGGAAGACTGTCTATATTGGACACTGTATCATGAAAGGAGTCACATCTACGTCAACAAAGGTCATTGTGCCCCTATACTGTTCCCCTATCAGACCATATTGTAATACAATGCCTCATTTGTGATGTACATTACCTGGCACCTGCAGCAGTTAGAAAGACCTCAAAGGTACCTCAGCAAGAGTCATAAAGGGTCTCAACTATATCTCATATGCCACCTGGCTGTAGACACCACAGCTGAATGCAGTCACATACTGCCAACACAGAGGCATTGTATGTCTGTTGTACAAGTCCATGTCCAACACAGAAGTAATGGACATGCTCCACCCCAGAAAACCCAAAGCCATCGGAGCTGTGCGAGTCAGAGATGTCAACCTTAACACATAATCAAATAGGATGTGCTGGAGGGACACATACCTAACCCTGAGTCTCTCCACACCCTGGAACAGAATACCACTACATGTTAGGCAGAGCCCCTCACTGACACTCTTCAACAGGAAGTTAGCAAAATGGATGGATAATTGTAGATGTACACTGGGGGTCTTTACTGTGTCATGTCCAGACAGAGTCACAGCTAAGTAAATCATAA